>NC_141828.1:3752524-3832524 GCF_982586985.1 Callionymus lyra
CACACACACAAGTACACACACAAGTACACACACACACAAGTACACACACACACAAGTACACACACACACGTACACACACAAGTACACACACACACAAGTACACACACACACACGTACACACACACACACACGTACACACACAAGTACGTACACACACACACACAAGTACATACACACACGTCTCGAAAAGCGCTATATAAATATATATTACTTTACTTTACTTTACTTTACGTACACACACACACACAAGTACACACACACACACAAGTACACACACACACACAAGTACACACACACACACAAGTACACACACACACACAAGTACACACACACACAAGTACACACACACACAAGTACACACACACGTACACACACACAAGTACACACACACACAAGTACACACACACACACAAGTACAAACACACACACAAGTACACACACACACACAAGTACACACACACACACACACA
Source organism: Callionymus lyra (assembly GCF_982586985.1). Taxonomy (NCBI): domain Eukaryota; kingdom Metazoa; phylum Chordata; class Actinopteri; order Syngnathiformes; family Callionymidae; genus Callionymus; species Callionymus lyra. The sequence goes on from NC_141828.1 coordinate 3,752,995, forward strand.
CGTACACACACAAGTACACACACACACAAGTACACACACACACAAGTACACACACGTACACACACACACACACAAGTACACACACACACAGGTGGAAGATGATGCAACAATGATCTTCTCTCCTCAGTGGAGACGTTGACTCGGCCGTGAAGGTTCTGGAGGATTTCTTCATGTCTGAACCCAAGTGGAGTCGATACAGGATGACGTCCGTGTTACTGGAGGTGGAGAAGAAGAACCACCGAGAGGCTTCTGACAAATGTAAGTGTTTGTTTCAACACGTGTGTTTGTCTTCACTCGTGTGTTTGTCTTCACTTGTGTGTTTGTCTTCACTCGTGTGTTTGTTTCAACACGTGTGTTTGTCTTCACTCGTGTGCTTGTTTCAACACGTGTGTTTGTCTTCACTCGTGTGTTTGTTTCAACACGTGTGTTTGTCTTCACTCGTGTGTTTGTCTTCACTCGTGTGTTTGTTTCAACACGTGTGTTTGTCTTCACTCGTGTGTTTGTTTCAACACGTGTGTTTGTCTTCACTCGTGTGTTTGTCTTCACTCGTGTGTTTGTTTCAACACGTGTGTTTGTCTTCACTCGTGTGTTTGTCTTCACTTGTGTGTTTGTCTTCACTCGTGTGTTTGTCTTCACTTGTGTGTTTGTTTCAACAAGTGTGTTTGTCTTCACTCGTGTGTTTGTCTTGACTCGTGTGTTTGTCTTCACTCGTGTGTTTGTCTTGACTCGTGTGTTTGTCTTCACTCGTGTGTTTGTCTTCACTCGTGTGTTTGTTTCAACACGTGTGTTTGTCTTCACTCGTGTGTTTGTCTTCACTTGTGTGTTTGTCTTCACTCGTGTGTTTGTCTTCACTTGTGTGTTTGTTTCAACAAGTGTGTTTGTCTTCACTCGTGTGTTTGTCTTCACTCGTGTGTTTGTCTTCACTCGTGTGTTTGTTTCAACAAGTGTGTTTGTCTTCACTCGTGTGTTTGTCTTGACTCGTGTGTTTGTCTTCACTCGTGTGTTTGTTTCAACAAGTGTGTTTGTCTTCACTCGTGTGTTTGTCTTCACTCGTGTGTTTGTCTTCACTCGTGTGTTTGTTTCAACAAGTGTGTTTGTCTTCACTCGTGTGTTTGTCTTCACTCGTGTGTTTGTCTTCACTCGTGTGTTTGTCTTCACTCGTGTGTTTGTCTTCACTTGTGTGTTTGTTTCAACAAGTGTGTTTGTCTTGACTCGTGTGTTTGTCTTCACTCGTGTGTTTGTCTTCACTCGTGTGTTTGTTTCAACAAGTGTGTTTGTCTTCACTCGTGTGTTTGTCTTCACTCGTGTGTTTGTCTTCACTCGTGTGTTTGTTTCAACAAGTGTGTTTGTCTTCACTCGTGTGTTTGTCTTCACTCGTGTGTTTGTCTTCACTCGTGTGTTTGTCTTCACTCGTGTGTTTGTTTCAACAAGTGTGTTTGTCTTCACTCGTGTGTTTGTCTTGACTCGTGTGTTTGTCTTCACTCGTGTGTTTGTCTTCACTCGTGTGTTTGTTTCAACAAGTGTGTTTGTCTTCACTCGTGTGTTTGTCTTCACTCGTGTGTTTGTTTCAACAAGTGTGTTTGTCTTCACTCGTGTGTTTGTCTTCACTCGTGTGTTTGTCTTCACACGTGTGTTTGTCTTCACTCGTGTGTTTGTCTTGACTCGTGTGTTTGTCTTCACTCGTGTGTTTGTCTTCACTCGTGTGTTTGTTTCAACAAGTGTGTTTGTCTTGACTCGTGTGTTTGTCTTCACTCGTGTGTTTGTCTTCACTCGTGTGTTTGTTTCAACAAGTGTGTTTGTCTTCACTCGTGTGTTTGTCTTCACTCGTGTGTTTGTCTTCACTCGTGTGTTTGTTTCAACAAGTGTGTTTGTCTTCACTCGTGTGTTTGTCTTCACTCGTGTGTTTGTCTTCACTCGTGTGTTTGTCTTCACTCGTGTGTTTGTCTTCACTCGTGTGTTTGTCTTCACTCGTGTGTTTGTTTCAACACGTGTGTTTGTTTCAACACGTGTGTTTGTCTTCACTCGTGTGTTTGTTTCAACACGTGTGTTTGTTTCAACACGTGTGTTTGTCTCCACAGTGAGTGAGATGATCGAGAGACTCGCCAACACGTCTCAACTGCTCCAACCTGCTCTGGACAAGTTCCTGCTGCTGCTGGACTCTGACAAGTATGAGGACGCGAGTGCTCTGTTCACTGTGAGTCCTTGATGAAGATGTTTTATGAGATGATGAAGATGATGATGATGATGATGATGAAGATGATGATGATGATGTTTTATGAGATGAAGATGATGATGATGATGAAGCTTCTGTCACGTGTGTCTGAGCAGGAAGTGAATCTGCTTTAATTGCCTGATTGTAGAGAAACCATTCGGCCGCTCTCTGATGCTGAAAGCCTTCAAATTGTGTAGAAGATGAAGTTTGTGAGTCGTGTGTGTGTGTGTGTGTCTGTGTCGTGTGTTAGTCTTGTGTGAGTCGTGTGTGAGTCGTGTGTGTCCGTGTCGTTTGTTAGTCGTGTGTGAGTCATGTGTGAGTCGTGTGTGTCCGTGTCGTGTGTGTGTGTCCGTGTCGTGTGTGTGTGTGTGTGTGTCCGTGTCGTGTGTTAGTCTTGTGTGAGTCGTGTGTGTCCGTGTCGTGTCCGTGTCGTGTGTGAGCCATGTGTGAGTCGTGTGTGTCCGTGTCGTGTCCGTGTCGTGTGTGAGTCATGTGTGAGTCGTGTGTGTCTGTGTCGTGTCCGTGTCGTGTGTTAGTCGTGTGTGAGTCGTGTGTGTGTGTGTGTCTGTGTCGTGTCCGTGTCGTGTGTTAGTCGTGTGTGAGTCGTGTGTGTGTGTGTGTGTGTTAGTCTTGTGTGAGTCGTGTGTGAGTCGTGTGTGTCCGTGTCGTGTCCGTGTCGTGTGTGAGCCATGTGTGAGTCGTGTGTGTCCGTGTCGTGTCCGTGTCGTGTCCGTGTCGTGTCCGTGTCGTGTGTGAGTCGTGTGTGAGTCGTGTGTGTGTGTGTCCGTGTCGTGTGTTAGTCTTGTGTGAGTCGTGTGTGTCCGTGTCGTGTCCGTGTCGTGTGTGAGCCATGTGTGAGTCGTGTGTGTCCGTGTCGTGTGTGAGCCATGTGTGAGTCGTGTGTGTCCGTGTCGTGTCCATGTCGTGTCCGTGTCGTGTGTGTCCGTGTCGTGTCCGTGTCGTGTCCGTGTCGTGTCCGTGTCGTGTGTGAGTCGTGTGTGAGTCGTGTGTGAGTTGTGTGTGTCCGTGTCATGTCCGTGTCGTGTGTGAGTCGTGTGTGAGTCGTGTGTGTGTGTGTGTCCGTGTCGTGTGTTAGTCTTGTGTTAGTCTTGTGTGAGTCTTGTGTGAGTCATGTGTGAGTCGTGTGTGAGTCGTGTGTGTCCGTGTCGTGTGTGAGTCGTGTGTGTCCATGTCGTGTGTGTGAGTCGTGTGTGAGTCGTGTGTGTGAGACGTGTGTGAGTCAGTGAAGCTCCGACACACAACCTGCTTCTTACCTGTGTGTAGTGAAGATTTAAACGACGACACCAGGACGAGTGGATCATAAGTTCTGAGTTTGTGTGTTTGTGCAGCGAGTGCAAGGCCTGGCGCGCCTGGAGACCATGTTGAAGAACTACATGAGCGCTGAGCCTGGACGACCTGGACAGGTGAGCGTCTGCAGGCAAGAGAAACCAGAGACTGAAGCAGATCTTTGTTCCAGATCCAGAGAATCAAGATCCTGCAGAGTTTGTTACCGAACGCCTTCGAAGAGGCTTTTGTCAACGAATGTGTGATCAGGTGTCAAGGTACGACACACACACACACAAACACACACACGCACACGCACACGCACACACGTGCACGCACACACACACACGCACACACACACACGCACACACGCACACGCACACACGTGCACGCACACGCACACACGTGCACGCACACACACACACGTGCACGCACACACACACACACCTGTGCACACACACACACACACACACCTGTGCACACACACACACCTGGTCACACAAACACACCTGTGCACACACACACACCTGGTCACACAAACACACCTGTGCACACAAACACACCTGTGCACACAAACACACCTGTGCACACAAACACACCTGTGCACACAAACACACACATACACACCTGTGCACGTACACACACACCTGTGCACACACACCTGTGCACGTACACACACACACACACACCTGTGCATGTACACACACACACACACCTGTACACACACACACCTGTGCATGTACACACACACACACCTGTGCATGTACACACACACACACACACACACACACACACACACACACTCAGCAAACTTTTACAGTTTAATACTAAATATATATATTTTCTTTATTTAACAATAAAATCTGTTTGTTCATCTTATTATTCATCAGTTCATTAATGTTTCAATCATTGTTTAAACGAATGTAGTTTAAAGTCATTGACGGTTTAAAGAGTTTATAACGTTTACATGTTGCTTCAATGTTGTCGTCACACGTTACACGTTACACGCGTGTTTCTGATCAACATGTTTTTCTCCAGAACATGTCATGAAAGAATCGATGGGAAGGTGAAGTCTGCAGTTTTCATCCTCGCCACGGGGGGGCGAACCTTCACAATAAAAGTCTTCAGTGTTTCAATGTTTCTGTTTGATCTTCAACCGCGAGCTTCAATAAAAACCTCGTTATTGTTTTGCAGAAAATGATTTATTGTTTTTCATGAACGATCTTAGAAACGCAGCAGTGACACGAGCGTGACGTCATCTTTAATCTTCCACTCACTCCACGTCGAACTGTGGATCAAGTATATTTGACGGGCTCTGCTGCCACCCAGCGGCAGACAGTGGCGCTGCTCGTCTCAGTCCTGGACCCGCCGCTGACTTGACTTGTTGCGCAATAAAATAGAATTAAAATCGAAGTGAAAGTTTATCTTTTAACAAACATTGAAATCAAGTCGAAAACAATTAAATAATCAAGTAAATCATCTCGAGATGAAAAGTTAAATCTAAGAACGATCTCGTATGATTAGTTTCGAGGAAGAGAACCATCCAGTCGACCTTGACCGGGTCACCAGTCGACCTTGACCGGGTCACCAGTCGACCTTGACCGGGTCACCAGTCCTGGCCCGACTTCTGCTTGATGAACTTCAGGCACAGGAAGTAAAGAGCCATGAAGGCGAGGCACACGGCGAGCAGCACCAGGTAGCAGGAGTACAGCGGGTGCTGGTTCAGCTTCATCACGTCCACCACCTGCGGAGGTCAAGGGTCAGAGCCGGTCCACGCCGGAGGGAAGAGTCGCACTCACGAAGATGCCGTCGATCTGGACGCTGCTGTTACCGAGCGGAACCTCATACATGTTTCCTCGGAACTGGACCTGAAGCATCCCTTCGAACCCCCAACGCATGAAGGAGGCGTAAGAGAACCAGGAGGCAACTGAGGACAAGAGGAGACGCTTGTGTTGAGAACACACTCACACAGGCGCACACAAGCTCGCACACTTGCACGCACACACTCACCTACACACGCTCACACACGCACACACACACTCACCTACACACACTCTCACACACGCACACACACACTCACCTACACACACTCTCACACACGCTCACACACGCACACACACACTCACCTACACACACTCTCACACACGCTCACACACGCACACACACACTCACCTACACACACTCTCACACACGCACTCACCTACACACACGCTCACACACGCACACACACACACTCACCTACACACACTCTCACACACGCACTCACCTACACACACGCTCACACACGCACACACACACTCACCTACACACACTCTCACACACGCACACACACACTCACCTACACACACTAACACTCACACACACTCACTCACTCACCTACACACACTCACCTACACACACTAACACTCACACACACTCACTCACTCACCTACACACACTCACCTACACACACACACACACACACTCACTCACTCACCGAGCCACATGTTCTCCAGGCTGATGACAAACCCTCCCGTCAGGTAGAAGACGGTGAACAGTGAGTTCCCCATGAAGGCCGAGGTCTGCAGCGTCGGCAGAGCTGCAGCCACGAACAGAGCCATCGCTCGACTGCAATAAACCATCAGCCAGACCAGCAGGAAGTTGAGCAGGAACCGATCCGGGGCCTCGTTGAGTCCAGCGAGCCAGTAGATCGGGAGAGCGTAGACCAGAGTGAAGACACAGTGTTCGGGGAGTTCTCCCAGGACCTGCAGGAGGAACCAGAGCTAACGTTTATTAGCCTCAGAGCTAACGTTGATTAGTAAGTAAGTTAGTCATTTTTATTTATATAGCGCTTTCCAGACCAGAGTCACAAAGAACTTAAACAATCAAAACAATATTCAATAAAGTATATATTTTAAAGATCAAGATAAAACTAACAACACAGGAGTTCAAGAAAATCAAGGAAAAGCCTGAACAAATAGAAACGTCTTAAGATGTTTCTTGAAGGAGTCAGTAGATCATCAAACACAGATGTTTCTTAAAGGAGTCAGTAGATCATCAAACACAGATGTTTCTTGAAGGAGTCAGTAGATCATCAAACACAGATGTTTCTTAAAGGAGTCAGTAGATCATCAAACACAGATGTTTCTTGAAGGAGTCAGTAGATCATCAAACACAGATGTTTCTTGAAGGAGTCAGTAGATCATCAAACACAGATGTTTCTTGAAGGAGTCAGTAGATCATCAAACACAGATGTTTCTTGAAGGAGTCAGTAGATCATCAAACACAGATGTTTCTTGAAGGAGTCAGTAGATCATCAAACACACATGTTTCTTGAAGGAGTCAGTAGATCATCAAACACACATGTTTCTTGAAGGAGTCAGTAGATCATCAAACACAGATGTTTCTTAAAGGAGTCAGTAGATCATCAAACACACATGTTTCTTGAAGGAGTCAGTAGATCATCAAACACAGATGTTTCTTGAAGGAGTCAGTAGATCATCAAACACAGATGTTTCTTGAAGGAGTCAGTAGATCATCAAACACAGATGTTTCTTGAAGGAGTCAGTAGATCATCAAACATAGATGTTTCTTGAAGGAGTCAGTAGATCATCAAACACAGATGTTTCTTGAAGGAGTCAGTAGATCATCAAACACAGATGTTTCTTGAAGGAGTCAGTAGATCATCAAACACAGATGTTTCTTGAAGGAGTCAGTAGATCATCAAACACACATGTTTCTTGAAGGAGTCAGTAGATCATCAAACACAGATGTTTCTTAAAGGAGTCAGTAGATCATCAAACACAGATGTTTCTTGAAGGAGTCAGTAGATCATCAAACATAGATGTTTCTTGAAGGAGTCAGTAGATCATCAAACACAGATGTTTCTTGAAGGAGTCAGTAGATCATCAAACACAGATGTTTCTTGAAGGAGTCAGTAGATCATCAAACACAGATGTTTCTTGAAGGAGTCAGTAGATCATCAAACACAGATGTTTCTTGAAGGAGTCAGTAGATCATCAAACACACATGTTTCTTGAAGGAGTCAGTAGATCATCAAACACACATGTTTCTTGAAGGAGTCAGTAGATCATCAAACACAGATGTTTCTTGAAGGAGTCAGTAGATCATCAAACACACATGTTTCTTGAAGGAGTCAGTAGATCATCAAACACAGATGTTTCTTGAAGGAGTCAGTAGATCATCAAACACACATGTTTCTTGAAGGAGTCAGTAGATCATCAAACACAGATGTTTCTTGAAGGAGTCAGTAGATCATCAAACACAGATGTTTCTTGAAGGAGTCAGTAGATCATCAAACACAGATGTTTCTTGAAGGAGTCAGTAGATCATCAAACACAGATGTTTCTTGAAGGAGTCAGTAGATCATCAAACACAGATGTTTCTTGAAGGAGTCAGTAGATCATCAAACACAGATGTTTCTTGAAGGAGTCAGTAGATCATCAAACACAGATGTTTCTTGAAGGAGTCAGTAGATCATCAAACACAGATGTTTCTTGAAGGAGTCAGTAGATCATCAAACACAGAGATGTTTCTTGAAGGAGTCAGTAGATCATCAAACACAGAGATGTTTCTTGAAGGAGTCAGTAGATCATCAAACACAGATGTTTCTTGAAGGAGTCAGTAGATCATCAAACACAGAGATGGTTCCAAAGCTTAGGAGCAACAGTCTGGAAGGATTTCTCTCCTCTGGTCCTGAAGTTCAGGAACCATCAGTAGATTCTGATCCACAGACCTCAGAGCCCGAGCTGGGGTGTAAGGCTGGATCAGATCATGAAGGTCTGACCATGAATAGATCTGAAAGTAAGAACCAGAATTTTAAAGTTGATCCTGAAAGAAACTGGAAGCCAGTGAAGAGTTTGAAGGAGAAATGTGAGTTCTTCTACTAGAGCGGCTCAGAGTTCTGAAACCAACTGCAGACGAGACGATCCTTCTTGTTAAGACATGAAAACAAACTGTTACAATAGTCCAGACGAGAAGAAACAAACGCATGGATTATAAGATCCAGATCATGTTCCGACAACATTTTCCTAAGTTTAGAGATTTTTCTCAGTTGAAGGAAACAGTTTCTGGTCAGTTTTCTTCAGTGTTGAACAAGAGACATGTCTTTATCAAATACAACACCCAGGTTTCTCAGGCTCAGTTTGACAGACTGACATAAGTCACTCAAGTACTGACTCAACCCTGAACCTTATCATCAACAATCACCAGAGTTTCAGTTTTGTCCACATTTAGCTACAAAGTGTTTTCACTCATTGTTTGATTTCTAGCAACAATTGACTAAGTTCAGCCTCTGGAGCTCAGTTGGATCAACAGAGCAGTAGAGCTGGATGTCATCAGCAAACATGTTATAAGAAACATCAGGAAATCTCTGAATGATTTTACCGAGGGGAATCCAGTACAGCAAAAACAATAAAGGACCCAGAACAGAACCTTGAGGAACTCCACACAACAGATCTGCCGATTCAGACCTCATTTGATTGACAGATACACTAAAACTGCGCCCAGAAAGGTAAGATGAGAACCATTCTAACACAGACCCAGACAGTCTACATCCCTCAGTCTTCTCAGCAGGATCTGGTTCAACTGTGTCAAAGGCTGAGGACAGATCCAAGAGAACCAGAGTCAGCCGACATCATGATGTCACTGGACACTTTCAATAAAGCTGTCTCCATAGAGCAGTAGTTCTTAACCTGGGTTCGATCGAACCCTAGGGGTTCGGTGAGTCGGTATCAGGGGTTCGGCAGAGGCTCCGCCGCGGCCGAGGTCTGGACACACAGAATTATCATATAAATTTGTGACGACACACTTGGCCATCACTGGCTGCAGACGATCACGCTTCACTGATGGACAATCCGTGCTGCGGTGAGTTTAGTGCTCAGTAGTCAAAGTGCAACTGTCGTGGTAGAACTAGTGTGATTTACTTGTTAATGTTTTAATCCATACTAACTATGTTGGGAAAAAGAAGAAAGTGGTTGAATATGTACAACATGGATCACATGTATCACTGATGAGTGAGTACTATCTCATGATTTGCAACAAGTTGAGCAACTCTAGTCTCGCACCAGCAAAACTAAAGGAACACTTAAGACGGGAATACAGAAACATATCATATACATCTGTCTTGAACTAAAAAATAAATCAGTTTTATTTTTCACTAAAGAGGGGTTCGGTGAATGTATATGAAACTGGTGGGGTTCGGTACCTCCAACAAGGTTAACAACCACTGCCTTAGAGTGATGTTTACGGAAGCCAGACTGAAACTTCTCATGGATGTCGCTCTGATCCAGGAACAGCTGCTCAGACACAACCTTCTCCAAGATCTTGGACAAGAATGAAGATTAGAAATAGGCCTGAAATGACTGAGGTCAGTTGGGTCTAAGCCTGGCTTTTTGAGCAGAGGCTCCACAATGGCATGTTTAAATGCATTGGGAAAAACCCCTGTGGAAAGGGAGAGGTTCACCATATTGGTCACCCAGGGGCCAATTACATCAAATACTTTGATAAAAAGCCTACAAGGAAGGACGTCATCTGAGCAAGAGGATGGTTTCATCTTGTTCACTAGTGCTGAAATATCACCCAAAGATACAGCAGTGAAGGAAGACCAAGAGGAGGAGAGGGGCTCAGAGACAGCAGGGGTTCCAAACAAGGGGGGAGAGATTTTCTCTTTGATCAATTTAATTTTGTCAGTAAAAACCTCAACAATCATTGCTGTCAGCTTCACAGAAGACATGATTTGAGGAGCAGGAGACACGAGAGAATTAATCGTGTCAAACAAAACTTTGGGGTTTTTCCTATTTGCTGCTACCAGTTTTCTGATGTAATCAGATCTAGCAGTTTCTACCATCTCATTGTAAGAATTCATCAGATCCCTGAGGTGAAGTCTGTGCACCTCAAGTTTAGTGGACTTCCAGAGACGCTCAGTCTTTCCACAAAGTCTCTTCAGACTCAGGAGATCTTCATTTGTTCAAGGGCACTGTTTTTCTGAATTTTCAAGTTCGATTTAACAGGTTTGATCCAGTATTTCAACACAATGATCAGTGAAACAGTGAATCAAACACGTTCAGTCATCAAAGGAAAGACGGTCAAACATAGCAGAAAAACTGTCTGCAGTATCGGCTGAGATGACACGCCTCTGAGACCTAACTTTCAAAGGCTTAGGTTCAGGGATGAAGTCCAGGTTGAACAAGAGAATGATCACTCAGATGGACATCATGTACAGATACATTAGAAATGTTCAGGCCAAGAGTAAAAACTAAGTCTAAAATGTGGCCTTTTTGATGAGTGGGTTCAGAAACATGTTGCTCAAAATTAAAGGCTTCAGTTAAAGTTAAAAGTTCTTTAGCAGAACAAGATGTGACGTCATCAACATGAAGATTAAAGTCTCAAGAATAAGAACAGATTTGAATAATGGAAGATAAGAAGTCACTAAAGTCTTTCAAGAACACTGAAGGACCAGGCGGACGGTAGATTGACACACAATAGAAAGGTCTTGTAGATCAAGATCATCTGAGACTCAAAAGAAGTGAATTCCTGTGTCTGAATCACTTTGCAAGAACAACTCTCCCTAAAAACTGTAGCAAGACCTCCTCCACGACCAGAGAGGCGAGGCTTCCCCAGAACAGCGCTCCCTACTGGACAGAGTTGGTTCAGATGAAGTCTCAGAAAGACATAATAAATCCAAATTAACTCTTGTGAAAAGATCATTCATTTTTGAATTAACATTAATTGAGCTAATGTTTCTTAGCCTCAGAGCTAAAAACTATTGCCGGAGTTAGGCTGCCCCCTCCTGGACATGCAGAGCAACTGTACCTACCTTAGCGAAGAAGTAGGAAGTGACCGAGTACATGCCGTCCTCCAGCTCGTGGAACAACATCGCTCTCTCGCTGTGACCTTGAGTTTAACCAGAATGAAGCCAAACATTTCATTTCTTTATGGTTTTAAGTCGACATGTTTGCAGATGAAAGTAGAAATAATTAATAATTAATAATTAATCATTAATAATTAATAATTAATAATTACACGTAGATTTGAATGAAACAAATAATTTAAATCATGTTTAAACTGATCGTGTTTCTTAACAATAATAATAATAATTCATTGAATCTATTATGAGACGAATGTGATGTTTTGGTTTAAAGTGAAGTTTAACTTGTTATTGTGTTTGTTATTGTGTTTAACTTGTTATTGTGTTTGTTATTGTGTTTGTTATTGTGTTTAACTTGTTATTGTGTTTGTTATTGTGTTTAGCTTGTTATTGTGTTTGTTATTGTGTTTAACTTGTTATTGTGTTTGTTATTGTGTTTAACTTGATATTGTGTTTGTTATTGTGTAGTAACTTGTTATTGTGTTGGTTATTGTGTTTAACTTGATATTGTGTTTGTTATTGTGTTTAACTTGATATTGTGTAGTAACTTGATATTGTGAAGTAACTTGTTATTGTGAAGCAACTTGTTATTGTGTAGTAACTTGTTATTGTGTTTGTTATTGTCTTTAACTTGTTATTGTGTTTGTTATTGTGTTTGTGATTGTGTAGTAACTTGATATTGTGTAGAAACTTGATATTGTGTTTAACTTGTTATTGTGAAGTAACTTGTTATTGTGTATTAACTTGTTATTGTGTAGTAACGTGTTATTGTTTTTGTTATTGTCTTTAACTTGTTATTGTGTTTGTTATTGTGTTTGTGATTGTGTTTAACTTGATATTGTGTAGTAACTTGTTATTGTGTAGTAACTTGTTATTGTGTTTCACTTGTTATTGTGTAGTAACTTGTTATTGTGTAGTAACTTGTTATTGTGTTTAACTTGTTATTGTGTAGTAACTTGTTATTGTGTAGTAACTTGTGATTGTGTAGTAACTTGTTATTGTGAAGTAACTTGTGATTGTGTTTAACTTGTGATTGTGTAGTAACTTGTGATTGTGTAGTAACTTGTTATTGTGTTTAACTTGTTATTGTGTAGTAACTTGTTATTGTGTTTAACTTGTTATTGTGTAGTAACTTGTTATTGTGAAGTAACTTGTTATTGTGTTTAACTTGTGATTGTGTAGTAACTTGTGATTGTGTAGTGACTTGTGATTGTGTAGTAACTTGTTATTGTGTAGTAACTTGTTATTGTGTAGTAACTTGTTATTGTGAAGTAACTTGTTATTGTGTTTAACTTGTGATTGTGTAGTAACTTGTGATTGTGTAGTGACTTGTGATTGTGTAGTAACTTGTTATTGTGTAGTAACTTGTTATTGTGTAGTAACTTGTTATTGTGAAGTAACTTGTTATTGTGTAGTAACTTGTGATTGTGTAGTGACTTGTTATTGTGTAGTAACTTGTGATTGTGTAGTAACTTGTGATTGTGTAGTAACTTGTTATTGTGTAGTAACTTGTGATTGTGTAGTGACTTGTGATTGTGTAGTGACTTGTGATTGTGTCGTGCACACAGACTCACACTTGGCGATGACGTCCAGCACCACAGCGAAGGGCGTCAGAGCTCCGATCATGTACAGCAGAGCTACGGTGTCCTGTATGGACAAAACTGCTTCTCCAGCTCCGTAATACAAGCATCCGACCAGCAGAGACATCAGTAGAGCCTCGAAGCCGTGAACCAGTAGAGTCACTAGATCCCTGTAGTCGTTGAACATGTGACGCCTGACGACACATGACACACGAGTGTGAGTGTGTGTTTGTATATGTGTGTGTGTGTGTGTTTATATGTGTGTGTTTGTGTGTGTTTATATCTGTGTTTATATGTGTGTGTGTTTATATGTGTGTGTGTGTATATGTGTGTGTGTATATATGTGTGTGTTTGTATATGTGTGTGCGTGTGTGTGTTTGTCTGTTTGTATGTGTGTGTGTATATATATGTATGTGTATATATGTGTGTGCGTGTGTTTATATGTGTGTATATATGTGTGTGTTTGTGTGTATATACAGTATGTGTGTGTCTGTGTGTATATATCTGTGTGTGTGTTTGTATACGTGTGAGTGTGTGTGTGTGTGTGTGTGTGTATATGTGTGTGTGTGTGTATATGTGTGTGTGTGTGTGTGTGTGTGTATATGTGTGTGTGTTTATATATATGTGTGTGTGTTTATATATGTGTGTGTGTGTGTGTGTGTGTGTATATGTGTGTGTGTTTATATATATGTGTGTGTGTGTGTGTGTGTGTGTGTGTGTGTGTGTGTGTGTGTGTGTGTGTGTGTGTGTGTGTGTGTGTGTGTGTGTGAGACACAGATACCTGATCAAAATGGTAAATTGATGCAACTTTCCTGGAAGCTTGTCTCTCTCTCTGGAAACACTGATACTTTCCTCTGGTGAGTTGATGTTTGCAGAGCTGAGGACGATGCAGTGAAGTCAAGATAAAACAAGCCAAGCTAAGCTAAATTCAGATTAAATAAGATAAGCTAAATCAAGCTAAGCTAAGATAAACTATCTAAGTTTAGCTAAAATATGCTAAACCAAGATAAGGTATGATAAGCTAAGTCAAGCTAAGTTAAGCCAAACTATCTAAGTTTAGCTAAGATATGCTGAACCAAGACAAAATATGCTAAGCCAAATCAAGCTAAGCTACACTATCTAAGCTTAGCTAAGATATGCTGAACCAAGATAAAATATGCTAAGCCAAATCAAGCTAAGCTACACTATCTAAGCTTAGCTAAGATATGCTAAACAAAGATAAAATATGCTAAACTAAGTCTAGCTAAGCTAAAATAAACTATCTAAGCTTAGCTAAGATATGCTAAACCAAAATAAAATATGCTAAGCTAAATCAAGCTAAGCTAAACTATCCAAGTTTAGCTAAAATATGCTAAACCAAGATAAGATATGCTAAACTAAGTCAAGCTAAGCTAAAATAAACTATCTAAGCTTAGTTAAGATATGCTAAACCAAGATAAGATATGCTAAACTAAGCCAAGCTAAGCTAAGCTAAGCTAAGCTAAGCCAAACTATCTAAGCTTAGCTAAAATATGCTAAACCAAGATAAGATATGCTAAGCTAAGCCAAGCTAAGCTAAGCTAAGACAAACTATCTAAGCTTAGCTCATATATGCTAAACCAAGATAATATATGCTGAACTAAGCTAAACTAAGATAAGATAAACTATCTAAGCTTAGCTAAGATATGCTAAACCAAGATAAGATATGCTAAGCTAAGTCAAGCTAAATTAAGCTAAGCTAACATTGTCTCATGAAGATGCAACACCTGTCATGTGACATGTTTCCTGACGAAGGTTTCCACATGTGATCATCCGTGTCACAGACTTTCTCTCTGAACTGCTCGGCCAGATCTCGTGCTCGCTCCAGACACCGGGCCTCCTGCTCCGGACAGCGCCGGTCCACACTGATCAGGTCCACTGCAGAGAGGCCGGGTCAGAACGAGCCAGAGCGGCGGGTGCAAGACTCACCGTAGAAGTCCGAGGGGTTGCAGTAGCGTGGGCAGGGGTGGCCCAGCGCGGTGAAGTACGGCACCATGTCTCGGGCGGCGCCACAGTACACGGCAGAACCGGATGACATCAGAACCACCAGGTCGAAGAGCTGGAAGATGTCGGACCGCGGTTGGTGGACCGAGAGCAGGACCAGCCGGTTGCCCCGGGCCAGGCGGGACAAAGTGATGACCAGGTTATGAGCCGTGAAGCTGTCCAGGCCTGACGTGGGCTCGTCCAGGATCAAGATACCTGCAGTGAAGGCGTCACGAGGCTGCTTCGCTACCCTCACGCAACTCTGCTTCGCTACCCTCACGCAACTCTGCTTCGCTACCCTCACGCAACTCACCAGGGTTCCACAGCAGCTGCACGGCGATGCTGACCCGCCTCCTCTCGCCTCCAGACACGCCCCTCACGAAGTCGTTACCCACCCGGGTCTGGGCACATTGTCGCAGCCGCAGCTCGGCTATGACATCATCCACCTGCGCCAGCGACAATCATTGAGCGTGTTGATGGTGAGCCACGTCAGACCCGATTACCCTCTGGTCCCGCTGGGCCTGCGAGAAGTGGGTCGGCAGCCGGAGTCTGGCCACGAAGGACAGCGTCTCTCGGACGGTCAGGTGAGGCAGCAGACGGTCGTCCTGCCGCACGTGAGCGATGCTCTTCGTCACCAGCTGCGGCGTGTTGGGTTTACCGTTGATCAGAACCTGACCCGACGTCGTCTTCCCGCCTTCGCTGCGACACGTGATGATGTCCAGCAGAGACGTTTTACCACAACCTGAGGACGAGCGGTTAGTTTGACCTTCAGTTCACCTTTATTTGACCTTATCTTGTCCTATCTTATCTTTATGAAGACACACAAAGATTCATGAAGACACACTATGATTCATGAAGACACACAATGATTCATACAGACACACAATGATTTATGAAGACACACTATGATTCATGAAGACACACAATGATTCATAAAGACACACAATGATTTATGAAGACACACTATGATTCATGAAGACACACAATGATTCATACAGACACACAATGATTTATGAAGACACACTATGATTCATGAAGACACACAATGATTCATAAAGACACACAATGATTTATGAAGACACACAATGATTCATAAAGACACACAATGATTTATGAAGACACACTATGATTCATGAAGACACACAATGATTCATGAAGACACACAGTGATTCATGAAGACACACAATGATTTATAAAGACACACAATGATTTATGAAGACACACAAAGATTCATGAAGACACACAGTGATTTATGAAGACACACAATGATTTATGAAGACACACAATGATTTATGAAGACACAGTGATTCATGAAGACACAATGATTCATGAAGACACACAATGATTCATGAAGACACACAATGATTCATGAAGACACACAATGATTCATGAAGACACACAGTGATTCTTGAAGACACACAATGATTTATAAAGACACACAATGATTTATAAAGGCACACAAAGATTCATGAAGACACACAGTGATTTATGAAGACACACAATGATTTATGAAGACACACAATGATTTATGAAGACACAGTGATTCATGAAGACACAATGATTCATGAAGACACACAATGATTCATGAAGACACAGTGATTCATGAAGACACAGTGATTCATGAAGACACAATGATTCATGAAGACACACAATGATTCATGAAGACACACAATGATTCATGAAGACACACAAAGATTCATGAAGACACACAGTGATTTATGAAGACACACAATGATTTATGAAGACACACAATGATTTATGAAGACACAGTGATTCATGAAGACACAATGATTCATGAAGACACACAATGATTCATGAAGACACACAATGATTCATGAAGACACACAATGATTCATGAAGACACACAGTGATTCTTGAAGACACACAATGATTTATAAAGACACACAATGATTTATAAAGGCACACAAAGATTCATGAAGACACACAGTGATTTATGAAGACACACAATGATTTATGAAGACACACAATGATTTATGAAGACACAGTGATTCATGAAGACACAATGATTCATGAAGACACACAATGATTCATGAAGACACAGTGATTCATGAAGACACAGTGATTCATGAAGACACAATGATTCATGAAGACACACAATGATTCATGAAGACACACAATGATTCATGAAGACACACAATGATTCATTAAGACACACAGTGATTCATGAAGACACACAATGATTTATAAAGACACACAATGATTCATGAAGACACACAGTGATTTATGAAGACACACAATGATTCATGAAGACATACAATGATTTATGAAGACACAGTGATATATGAAGACACAATGATTCATGAAGACACAATGATTCATGAAGACACACAATGATTCATGAAGACACACAGTGATTCATGAAGACACACAATGATTCATGAAGACACACAATGATTCATGAAGACACACAATGATTCATGAAGACACAATGATTTATGAAGACACACAATGATTCATGAAGACACAGTGATTTATGAAGACACACAATGATTCATGAAGACACACAATGACTCATGAAGACACAGTGATTCATGAAGACACACAATGATTTATGAAGACACACAATGATTCATGAAGACACAGTGATTTATGAAGACACACAATGATTTATGAAGACACACAATGATTCATGAAGACACAATGATTCATGAAGACACACAATGATTCATGAAGACACACAATGATTTATGAAGACACAGTGATTCATGAAGACACAATGATTCATGAAGACACACAGTGATTTATGAAGACACAGTGATTCATGAAGACACACAATGATTCATGAAGACACAATGATTCATGAAGACACACAATGATTCAGCAAGACACACAATGATTTATAAAGACACACAATGATTTATAAAGGCACACAAAGATTCATGAAGACACACAGTGATTTATGAAGACACACAATGATTTATGAAGACACACAATGATTTATGAAGACACAGTGATTCATGAAGACACAGTGATTCATGAAGACACAATGATTCATGAAGACACACAATGATTCATGAAGACATACAATGATTCATGAAGACACAAAATGATTCATGAAGACACACAGTGATTCATGAAGACACACAATGATTTATAAAGACACACAATGATTCATGAAGACACACAGTGATTTATGAAGACACACAATGATTCATGAAGACACAGTGATTCATGAAGACACAATGATTCATGAAGACACACAATGATTCATGAAGACACACAATGATTCATGAAGACACACAATGATTCATGAAGACACACAGTGATTCATGAAGACACACAATGATTTATGAAGACACACAAAGATTCATGAAGACACACAGTGATTTATGAAGACACACAATGATTTATGAAGACACACAAAGATTCATGAAGACACACAGTGATTCATGAAGACACACAATGATTTATGAAGACACACAATGATTCATGAAGACACACAGTGATTTATGAAGACACACAATGATTCATGAAGACACACAATGATTTATGAAGACACACAAAGATTCATGAAGACACACAGTGATTTATGAAGACACACAATGATTTATGAAGACACACAAAGATTCATGAAGACACACAGTGATTTATGAAGACACACAATGATTCATGAAGACACAATGATTCATGAAGACATACAATGATTTATGAAGACACAATGATTCATGAAGACACAATGATTTATGAAGACACACAATGATTTATGAAGACACACAATGATTCATGAAGACACAATGATTCATGAAGACACACAATGATTCATGAAGACACACAATGATTTATGAAGACACAATGATTTATGAAGACACACAGTGATTTATGAAGACACACAGTGATTCATGAAGACACACAATGATTCATGAAGACACACAATGATTCATGAAGACACACAATGATTCATGAAGACACAATGATTCATTAACACACACAATGATTCATGAAGACACACAGTGATTCATGAAGACACACAATGATTCATGAAGACACACAATGATTCATGAAGACATACAATGATTCATGAAGACACAAAATGATTCATGAAGACACACAGTGATTCATGAAGACACACAATGATTTATAAAGACACACAATGATTCATGAAGACACACAGTGATTTATGAAGACACACAATGATTCATGAAGACACAGTGATTCATGAAGACACAATGATTCATGAAGACACACAATGATTCATGAAGACACACAATGATTCATGAAGACACACAATGATTCATGAAGACACACAGTGATTCATGAAGACACACAATGATTTATGAAGACACACAAAGATTCATGAAGACACACAGTGATTTATGAAGACACACAATGATTTATGAAGACACACAAAGATTCATGAAGACACACAGTGATTCATGAAGACACACAATGATTTATGAAGACACACAAAGATTCATGAAGACACACAGTGATTTATGAAGACACACAATGATTCATGAAGACACACAATGATTTATGAAGACACACAAAGATTCATGAAGACACACAGTGATTTATGAAGACACACAATGATTTATGAAGACACACAAAGATTCATGAAGACACACAGTGATTTATGAAGACACACAATGATTCATGAAGACACAATGATTCATGAAGACATACAATGATTTATGAAGACACAATGATTCATGAAGACACAATGATTTATGAAGACACACAATGATTTATGAAGACACACAATGATTCATGAAGACACAATGATTCATGAAGACACACAATGATTCATGAAGACACACAATGATTTATGAAGACACAATGATTTATGAAGACACACAGTGATTTATGAAGACACACAGTGATTCATGAAGACACACAATGATTCATGAAGACACACAATGATTCATGAAGACACAATGATTCATTAACACACACAATGATTCATGAAGACACACAGTGATTCATGAAGACACACAATGATTCATGAAGACACACAATGATTCATGAAGACACACAATGATTTATAAAGACACACAATGATTCATGAAGACACACAATGATTCATGAAGACACACAATGATTCATGAAGACACACAGTGATTCATGAAGACACACAATGATTTATAAAGACACACAATGATTCATGAAGACACACAGTGATTTATGAAGACACACAATGATTCATGAAGACACAGTGATTCATGAAGACACAATGATTCATGAAGACACACAATGATTCATGAAGACACACAATGATTCATGAAGACACACAATGATTCATGAAGACACACAATGATTTATGAAGACACAGTGATATATGAAGACACAATGATTCATGAAGACACACAATGATTCATGAAGACACACAATGATTCATGAAGACACACAATGATTCATGAAGACACACAGTGATTCATGAAGACACACAATGATTTATAAAGACACACAATGATTCATGAAGACACACAGTGATTTATGAAGACACACAATGATTCATGAAGACACAGTGATTCATGAAGACACAATGATTCATGAAGACACACAATGATTCATGAAGACACACAATGATTCATGAAGACACACAATGATTCATGAAGACACACAATGATTCATGAAGACACACAGTGATTCATGAAGACACACAATGATTTATAAAGACACACAATGATTCATGAAGACACACAAAGATTCATGAAGACACACAGTGATTTATGAAGACACACAATGATTCATGAAGACACAATGATTCATGAAGACATACAAAGATTCATGAAGACACACAGTGATTTATGAAGACACACAATGATATATGAAGACACACAAAGATTCATGAAGACACACAATGATATATGAAGACACACAAAGATTCATGAAGACACACAATGATTTATGAAGACAAAATGATTTTGATTATCTGAGGCTGAATCCACTGATATTGTGTGTGACATTAATAAAGTGTTAATAAACACACACAACAACACAACAACACACAACACAACCTCACCTGAGCTGCCGATGATGGCCAACATCTGACCGCTTCACACACAACAACACACAACAACACACAACAACACACAACACAACCTCACCTGAGCTGCCGATGATGGCCAACCTCTCACCGCTTCACACACAACAACACACAACAACACACAACACAACCTCACCTGAGCTGCCGATGATGGCCAACATCTGACCGCTTCACACACAACAACACACAACAACACACAACAACACACAACACAACCTCACCTGAGCTGCCGATGATGGCCAACATCTGACGGCTTCACACACAACAACACACAACAACACACAACAACACACAACACAACCTCACCTGAGCTGCCGATGATGGCCAACATCTGACGGCTTCACACACAACAACACACAACAACACACAACAACACACAACACAACCTCACCTGAGCTGCCGATGATGGCCAACATCTCACCGCTTCACACACAACAACACACAACAACACACAACACAACCTCACCTGAGCTGCCGATGATGGCCAACATCTGACCGCTTCACACACAACAACACACAACAACACACAACAACACACAACAACACACAACACAACCTCACCTGAGCTGCCGATGATGGCCAACATCTGACCGCTTCACACACAACAACACACAACAACACACAACAACACACAACACAACCTCACCTGAGCTGCCGATGATGGCCAACATCTGACGGCTTCACACACAACAACACACAACAACACACAACAACACACAACAACACACAACACAACCTCACCTGAGCTGCCGATGATGGCCAACATCTGACCGCTTCACACACAACAACACACAACAACACACAACAACATACAACACAACCTCACCTGAGCTGCCGATGATGGCCAACATCTGACCGCTCCTGACTCTGAGGCTCAGACGGTTTATGGCCGTTTGTTTGTTTCCTTTCATCTCCCACGGCAGCTTGAACTCCGACAGCCTCTCGTACCAGGGGATCTGAGCCGCCGTGTCCACCTGAAGACACGAGAGACTCGTGTGAGACACGCAGATGTTTAGAAACACAACATCATCATGGAGTGTGTAACCCCTGAGTAATCTTCATAATCTCAGGTTCTACGAATCGGTGCTCCGCCCTCTAACCGCTTCGCTATTGGTTTATCCTCGAGGCCCCGCCTCGTCTCTGAGAAAGCTGAATGAACTCGCCACCCAGCTGGGTGCAGTCCACTTCCTATAAAGGCAGGAAACACCCGTCGCACTTCCTCCAACTGAAAACTCAGCGAGAAAGGCCCTGATGAGTCCCGCTCAGCTTGTCCCGTGCAAGAGCCACACTTTGAGAGGCAGAACCAGCACCAGGGGTGCCGTCAGAGTCCCCCTTCCTGGGGAGTACGGCGCCACCACTATTAACCTCAGACTCCCCCGCTTCGCTCCCCGAACTAGGGGAGGAGTCGCCGTGGAGGAGGGAAGGCAAACAGTAGCCGGCCAGCAAACTTAAGTGGGCCAAAGCGTCCACGCCTAGGGCCCTGAGGGAGAATCAAATGTCTATTTGAAGTTCTCCATTTTGGCGTAGAGGTCCGCCACGGTGTGACCGAACCAAGACCACATCTTGGCAGCCACGACTCGGACGGACCTCATCCGTCCTGGACTCCCCCCTTGACAGTCTGTCTGCTACTACCTTCCACACGCCGGCACATGCTGAGCTCTGAGAGAGAGCAGGTGACGGTCTGCCCACAACCAAATCTTCTTTGCCACACTCAGAAGGGCTGGGGATCTGACCCCACCCTGGCGAGTCACGTAACCGGTGGAGCTGTCTGATAGCAGTACGACGTTGGAATGTGACAGTTGGGGAGAGAGAGGTGAAGCAGGACGTTGTGAATTGCTTTCAACACTAGCCAGTTGAAGTACACCGGTCTGTTCCAGACACTGCTGGCTTAGGTCTGACCCGAGATGCCTCCCCAAACTGTCAGGGATGCGTCTGTGAACACGTGTGTAGTGTAATGAAGGACGCAGCCTAATGGAACTCTCCTTCTGAGGTTGTTTAGAGAGTTCCAAAAAACTTGATGTCCTGCAAAACCAAAGCGGGAATGCTCACTTTTCAACCTCCGTCCCGCTTAGGGTCTAGCTTGAGACAACCAAACCATCTCTGGAGCTCCCTCATATGCAGCAGGCCCAGCCGCACTGCTGTGTGAGCTGCTGCCACAAGCCCCATGAGGGACATAAGAGCGCCTGCTGCCGTCCTTCTTTCTTCATGATGGCAAGCTTCCAGCAACTGTCAGTCGGAGAATGGGCTGGATACTCGTGTCCGGGAGGCATGCATATCCTTCCTCCCTGTTCAGCAGTACCCCCAGGTAAACTAACTGCTGGTCTGGAGTCAGAGTGCTCTTGCTGAGGCTCACCATGAACCCCAGGTTAGCAAAATGGCTCAACATCTTCTGTGTGTGAGCGTGTCTTTCTGCCCCTGACCTGGCAAGGATCAACAAGTCGCCAAATAGGTCAGATCCTCACCCAATTTGCTCTCATTGGTTCCAGTGCTGCCTCCACACACTTGGTGAAGGTCCCAGGTGCCAGAGAGTAACTGAACGGGAGTCGAGTGTATTGACACACTCTATCCTCGAGGGCGAGACGCAAGTACTTCTGATGTCTCTCGACTATCAGAACGTGAAAGTATGCGTCGGTCAGGTCAATAGATGTCATCCAATCTCCTGGACTTACATCTGTCAGCAGTCGTTTTACCGTCAACATACGAAACAGGCGGGTGGCTATAAACCTGTTCAAATAGCTGACCCACTCCCTGTTCCGCCACTCGTGACCAGAGACAAACGCGGGGTTTGACGGTCAACTGGAGCGCATAGCCCCGCCTGATTACTTTCCTCTGCAATCTGGAATGAAGTAAAACCAGGCGACTCCAAGCCGAATCGAATAATGTTCCGTCAGAACCGCAGCCCTGACGAACTTTGGGTTGTCCTCCGGCCCGCCCCCGCCATTGTCATAGGGTGGGCCGTTGACGAAAGGGCATCACAAGAGTCACATCTCCCTCAGATGCGTCTTGCATGTACCCTCTTCCCCCCGGAAGTCTCCCCAGCTCCCCGAGTACTCCTTAGTGTCATCTGAACTGACGAAACTCCATATGTGGAGGGATGTGCTGGAGAATTTACCCAGAGCTGATGCGAGTTCAGAACAGATCGCGCGCACGTAGGCACAGCATCACTCACCGCATCCAGTACATTCCTGACCTGCTCGCTCGTGAGATCCGACCGCCACGCACCTCTCCAACTGCCTGACCAGCAGGGGCGGCAGTTCCTTGCCCTCGTCTGGTCTCAGAACGGTGGGAAAACCCTGCGCGTAAAGGTTCCATGGTCCGTCTGTGACGCCATCCATGGCGCCGGGATTTTTTGACAACGCTGTGAGGGAAGGAACAACCTCCGCTCAACATAGACATGTCTATTTTCAATGACCTCATCAGCTGTCAAACCCTGTCAGACCAGCGCATGTCAACACGGAAGTGAAGTAAACACAGCTGATTAAGCCGGTCTCGTGGACATTTGACCGGCCTATCTGGAAACAAACAAACGTGGTTGAGTCTGCCCTTCATTCGTGTGGACAGACTCCGTTATTACAGTCTCGGCATGACCCGGACGAAGGGGTTTAAAACCTCCTTCGAACTCTGTTCTGAGAGGAAACTCTCGCCGTCTATGAACGGCGGAGCATGTTAGCTTAGCATTAGCGACGAAAGTTTCTAATGACGCCTGTGAATACGTCACACTCACAGGCGGAAACACATGCACACTACTAACTCTCTCAGGTGAACCCGTCCAGTGCGCTGCAGGAGGGCCATGTGGCCTGTAAGAGATACTTACCTGATCGCTCTCGCATACTTCATGGTCGATCTCATGCAGCGAGCCAGTCGTCCTCTTCGTCACAGTCTGTTCACGATCGAGGGACGACTCAGCTCGACTCATCAGGGCCCAACAACCTTTTTCTTCTCATCAAGTTGGAACGTGAGCTTGTCGAGTGCACAGGACGGCCATGTTGTTGGTTTTTCTTAAACAACATTGTTAACCTGTGTTGATCATAATCATGACCTCTGAGGCGTCGTGGGTCGACAAGCCTCGAACGCGTCCCATCGCTGTCAAGTGGGAAGCGCTCGACAGGCCACATAATCAGCCATCGTGTGATTGGTCGAGACAAACGAAGCATGTGTGTCTCTTCAGGGAGTCTAAGAGCTTCATGACACATTTGTTCACTTCTATCTTCATTCATCATTTCATTCCACTGTCAGGAGCTTCTGCTGAGTTGTAAAGGAGGAAGTGCGGCGAGTGTTTCCTGCCTTTATAGGAAGTGACTGAACCAGCTGAGTGGAGAGTTATTCAGCTTTCTCAGAGACGAGGCGGGGCATCGAGGATAAACCAATAGCGAAGCGGTTAGAGGGTGGAGCACCAATATGAAGTACAACAGCGACACACTGTGGTCAGTCCTACCTCGTACTGGAGTTCATTGACCTCCAGCTCGTTGCAGCCGCCGCTGTAGGTGAAATACAAACTACTGTCTTCCTCTGTGGAGAACAACTCGCTGCTCGGAGCCTGAAACACAGACGCACACTTCACAAGTAGATATTGTGCGACACGTGTCACTGGTTCAACTGGATTCATTTGTCGTTATTCGAGTTTAACATGAGACTATTATGTCATTTTAATAAACACACTTGTGTCTATGAACACACACACTCGTGTCTATTAACACACACTCGTGTCTATTAACACACACACTCATGTCTATTAACACACACACTCGTGTCTATTGACACACACACTCGTGTCTATTAACACACACACTCGTGCACACAGGTGTCAGCAGGACAATCAGCAGCAAATACACTTTACAACCATGTACCAACAATGATTCTGATTATACAGACGACTGTTACGCACAATGATAGTTTTCTTTAATAAGCACAACAATTGTCGATTGAAAATGTAAACGTGTGACACGACGTGTTTTTTCTCAGTCCATGTTTTATTGATTCAACTTTTTTTTATATTCACTTTGTTCAATTAAAACCTTTATTTGGAAACACTTTTTTGTAAGCACACTTGAGTGTAGTTGTATTTTGACGTTGTAAAAGTTTATAAATGTGTTTTACGAGTTAAAAGTATTTCAATGTCAACCGACCTGATCCATGTTGTGTTGATCCATGTTTTCCTGCGTCGTGGATCCGTGGTCGTCCAGAGACTGGTGTCCGGCTGAAGAAGCTCCGTGACGCTCACGTCTGCTGCTGAGTTTCCAGGTTTGAAAGACCGTGTGAGGTGATGACCCTGAGCCACAAGTGCAGGTCAAAGTTCTCGCAGATAACGTTTATAGCTTGTTCAGCGACGGCCTCAGTCACTGAGAGAACATGAGCTACTCACTGACGGACGTGGAGCGAAGGGTCGGCGCAGGAGTCCGAGGGTCCTTCAACCCGGCGTCCGAGGGGAAAAAGGTCGTGTGGGGGGAGGACGGCGCCGAGAGGTCGGAGCCTTCGTGCTGCCTCAGCGTCAGCAAGATCAACTACACCGTCAGGTGAACACGTCTGATCGCCTCACATGTCTGACACTGACAGTTTTATCTCCTCGTCCAGCGAGAGCGTCGGGCCGTGGTGGAACCTGTCGTCGTACAGGAAGAGATGGACTCGTCAGATCCTCAACGACGTGTCCTTCCACATCGACAGCGGACAGATCCTGGGAATCCTGGGGAACTCAGGTCACAACAAGATCCAATTGATTCTTGAATTCTTGAGTTTGATCACCCCTTGAGTTGTCTCTGGGTCAGAGGTCAACGACCTCCATCACTTCCATAACATACGTTTTATGGAAGCCAGGGAGGTTGTTGACCTTTGACCCAGAGACGTTAATTAACAGGAGGCTTAATTGTTTGCATTCAGAAGAAAAAATATTTATCAAGAAATACAGGTTTTTCTTGATGCCGTGAGATTCAAGAAAGAATCTAAATGTTAATTTAACATTTACACGTTTAAAGTAGTCGTGTGTGTCTGTGAAGGTTCTGGAAAGACCACGTTGTTGGACGCCATCTCCGGCAGGATCGGGAACTCTGGGGAACTGCTGGGAGAAGTTTTCATTAACGGCAGGAAAGTCAAGAGAGAAGAATATCAGGACTGTTTCTCCTACGTGCTGCAGGTAACACACAACAACCCTCAGACACACAAAAACCCTCAGACACGCAACAACCCTCAGACATGCAACAACCCTCAGACACACAACAACCCTCAGACACGCAACAACCCTCAGACACGCAACAACCCTCAGACACGCAACAACCCTCAGACACGCAACAACCCCCAAACACGCAACAACCCTCAGACATGCAACAACCCTCAGACACGCAACAACCCTCAGACACGCAACAACCCCCAAACACGCAACAACCTTCAGACACGCAACAACCCTCAGACATGCAACAACCCTCAGACACGCAACAACCCTCAGACATGCAACAACCCTCAGACACGCAACAACCCTCAGACACGCAACAACCCTCAGACACGCAACAACCCTCAGACACGCAACAACCCTCAGACACGCAACAACCCTCAGACACGCAACAACCCTCAGACACGCAACAACCCTCAGACACGCAACATCCCTCAGACACGCAACAACCCTCAGACACGCAACAACCCTCAGACACGCAACAACCCTCAGACACGCAACAACCCTCAGACACGCAACAACCCTCAGACACGCAACAACCCTCAGACACGCAACAACCCTCAGACACGCAACAACCCTCAGACACGCAACAACCCTCAGACACGCAACAACCCTCAGACACGCAACAACCCTCAGACACGCAACAACCCTCAGACACGCAACAACCCTCAGACACGCAACAACCCTCAGACACGCAACAACCCTCAGACACGCAACAACCCTCAGACACGCAACAACCCTCAGACACGCAACAACCCTCAGACACGCAACAACCCTCAGACACGCAACAACCCTCAGACACGCAACAACCCTCAAACACGCAACAACCCTCAGACACGCAACAACCCTCAGACACTCAACATCCCTCAGACACGCAACATCCCTCAGACACGCAACAACCCTCAGACACGCAACAACCCTCAGACACGCAACAACCCTCAGACACACAACAACCCTCAAACACGCAACAACCCTCAGACACACAACAACCCTCAGACACACAACAACCCTCAGACACGCAACAACCCTCAGACACGCAACAACCCTCAGACACGCAACAACCCTCAGACACGCAACAACCCTCAGACACACAACAACCCTCAGACACACAACAACCCTCAGACACGCAACAACCCTCAGACACGCAACAACCCTCAGACACACAACAACCCTCAGACACGCAACAACCCTCAGACACGCTGACACCACATCTACTGCTGACACGCAACAACCCTCAGACACGCAACAACCCTCAGACACGCTGACACCACATCTACTGCTGACACGCAACAACCCTCAGACACACAACAACCCTCAGACACGCAACAACCCTCAGACACGCTGACACCACATCTACTGCTGACACGCAACAACCCTCAGACACGCAACAACCCTCAGACACGCAACAACCCTCAGACACGCTGACACCACATCTACTGCTGACACGCAACAACCCTCAGACACGCAACAACCCTCAGACACGCAACAACCCTCAGACACGCTGACACCACATCTACTGCTGACACGCAACAACCCTCAGACACACAACAACCCTCAGACACGCAACAACCCTAAGACACGCAACAACCTTCAGACACGCAACAACCCTCAGACACTCTACAACCCTCAGACACGCAACAACCCTCAGACACGCAACAACCCTCAGACACGCAACAACCCTCAGACACGCAACAACCCTCAGACACGCAACAACCCTCAGACACGCAACAACCCTCAGACACGCAACAACCCTCAGACACGCAACAACCCTCAGACACGCAACAACCCTCAGACACGCAACAACCCTCAGACACGCAACAACCCTCAGACACGCAACAACCTTCAGACACGCAACAACCCTCAGACACGCAACAACCCTCAGACACGCAACAACCCTCAGACACGCAACAACCTTCAGACACGCAACAACCCTCAGACACGCAACAACCCTCAGACACGCAACAACCCTCAGACACGCAACAACCCTCAGACACGCAACAACCCTCAGACACGCAACAACCCTCAGACACGCAACAACCCTCAAACACGCAACAACCCTCAGACACACAACAACCCTCAGACACTCAACATCCCTCAGACACGCAACATCCCTCAGACACGCAACAACCCTCAGACACGCAACAACCCTCAGACACGCAACAACCCTCAGACACACAACAACCCTCAAACACGCAACAACCCTCAGACACACAACAACCCTCAGACACACAACAACCCTCAGACACGCAACAACCCTCAGACACGCAACAACCCTCAGACACGCAACAACCCTCAGACACGCAACAACCCTCAGACACACAACAACCCTCAGACACACAACAACCCTCAGACACGCAACAACCCTCAGACACGCTGACACCACATCTACTGCTGACACGCAACAACCCTCAGACACGCAACAACCCTCAGACACACAACAACCCTCAGACACGCAACAACCCTCAGACACGCTGACACCACATCTACTGCTGACACGCAACAACCCTCAGACACGCAACAACCCTCAGACACGCTGACACCACATCTACTGCTGACACGCAACAACCCTCAGACACGCAACAACCCTCAGACACGCAACAACCCTCAGACACGCTGACACCACATCTACTGCTGACACGCAACAACCCTCAGACACGCAACAACCCTCAGACACGCAACAACCCTCAGACACGCTGACACCACATCTACTGCTGACACGCAACAACCCTCAGACACGCAACAACCCTCAGACACGCAACAACCCTCAGACACGCTGACACCACATCTACTGCTGACACGCAACAACCCTCAGACACACAACAACCCTCAGACACGCAACAACCCTAAGACACGCAACAACCTTCAGACACGCAACAACCCTCAGACACTCTACAACCCTCAGACACGCAACAACCCTCAGACACGCAACAACCCTCAGACACGCAACAACCCTCAGACACGCAACAACCCTCAGACACGCAACAACCCTCAGACACGCAACAACCCTCAGACACGCAACAACCCTCAGACACGCAACAACCCTCAGACACGCAACAACCCTCAGACACGCAACAACCCTCAGACACGCAACAACCCTCAGACACGCAACAACCCTCAGACACGCAACAACCCTCAGACACGCAACAACCCTCAGACACGCAACAACCCTCAGACACGCAACAACCCTCAGACACGCAACAACCCTCAGACACGCAACAACCCTCAGACACGCAACAACCCTCAGACACGCAACAACCCTCAGACACGCAACAACCCTCAGACACGCAACAACCCTCAGACACGCAACAACCCTCCGGGGAGACGTGGGATTGTTTTGAGTGTTAATTGGCAGTTGTGTGTGTGCATCAGTTGTAGTTATTCTAAACAAAACAAAGTAACATTTGAACAAACCTTGGTCCATCATTACACATGTTGTTTTTCTGACCCGCAGAGCGATAACCTGCTGAGCTACCTGACCGTGGAGGAGACTCTGACGTACACGGCTCAGCTGGCTCTGAGGAAACACTCGTCTGACGCCATCAAGAAAAAAGTCAGTCAACTCTTCATATGTGACGCACAGGAACAGAAACAAACCCTGAGTGTTGTTGTAGAGAAGATGTGATTATTGGGGAGAAACATGTCGGGTTAACTTGACCAGTCACAGGTTCTGCATCATTGACTCGCGATGAACTTGTTTGTGCAAATAAAGGAGAAAATGTGAAAATATCAATAACTCATCATCATTAACAAGGAAAGATACATTTGTAATGAAGGAAATATCACCTGTGCAGGTGTCAGCAGTGATGGCTGAGTTGAGCCTCACACACGTGTCCCACAGTGTGATCGGAGGAAGAGTTTTTCCTGGGATCTCTGGCGGTGAAAGAAGGAGAGTTTCCATCGCCAGCCAACTCCTCCAGGACCCCAGTGAGTCGTGATCCTACTGCTGACACCACATCCTACTGCTGACACCACATCCTACTGCTGACACCACATCCTACTGCTGACACCACATCCTACTGCTGACACCACATCCTACTGCTGACACCACATCTACTGCTGACACCACATCTACTGCTGACACCACATCTACTGCTGACACCACATCTACTGCTGACACCACATCTACTGATGACACCACATCTACTGCTGACACCACATCTACTGCTGACACCACATCTATTGCTGACACCACATCCTACTGCTGACACCACATCTACTGCTGACACCACATCTACTGCTGACACCACATCCTACTGCTGACACCACATCTACTGATGACACCACATCTACTGCTGACACCACATCTACTGCTGACACCACATCTACTGATGACACCACATCTACTGATGACACCACATCTACTGATGACACCACATCTACTGCTGACACCACATCTACTGATGACACCACATCTACTGCTGACACCACATCTACTGATGACACCACATCTACTGCTGACACCACATCTACTGCTGACACCACATCCTACTGCTGACACCACATCTACTGCTGACACCACATCCTACTGCTGACACCACATCTACTGATGACACCACATCTACTGCTGACACCACATCTACTGATGACACCACATCTACTGATGACACCACATCTACTGCTGACACCACATCTACTGCTGACACCACATCTACTGATGACACCACATCTACTGCTGACACCACATCCTACTGCTGACACCACATCTACTGCTGACACCACATCTACTGCTGACACCACATCTACTGATGACACCACATCTACTGCTGACACCACATCTACTGATGACACCACATCTACTGATGACACCACATCTACTGCTGACACCACATCTACTGCTGACACCACATCCTACTGCTGACACCACATCTACTGATGACACCACATCTACTGATGACACCACATCTACTGATGACACCACATCTACTGCTGACACCACATCTACTGCTGACACCACATCTACTGCTGACACCACATCTACTGATGACACCACATCTACTGATGACACCACATCTACTGCTGACACCACATCTACTGATGACACCACATCTACTGCTGACACCACATCTACTGATGACACCACATCTACTGCTGACACCACATCTACTGATGACACCACATCTACTGATGACACCACATCTACTGCTGACACCACATCTACTGATGACACCACATCTACTGATGACACCACATCTACTGCTGACACCACATCCTACTGCTGACACCACATCTACTGCTGACACCACATCTACTGCTGACACCACATCTACTGATGACACCACATCTACTGCTGACACCACATCTACTGATGACACCACATCTACTGATGACACCACATCTACTGCTGACACCACATCTACTGCTGACACCACATCCTACTGCTGACACCACATCTACTGATGACACCACATCTACTGATGACACCACATCTACTGATGACACCACATCTACTGCTGACACCACATCTACTGCTGACACCACATCTATTGCTGACACCACATCTACTGATGACACCACATCTACTGATGACACCACATCTACTGCTGACACCACATCTACTGATGACACCACATCTACTGCTGACACCACATCTACTGATGACACCACATCTACTGCTGACACCACATCTACTGATGACACCACATCTACTGATGACACCACATCTACTGATGACACCACATCTACTGATGACACCACATCTACTGCTGACACCACATCTACTGCTGACACCACATCTACTGCTGACACCACATCTACTGCTGACACCACATCTACTGATGACACCACATCTACTGCTGACACCACATCTACTGCTGACACCACATCTACTGATGACACCACATCTACTGCTGACACCACATCTACTGATGACACCACATCTACTGATGACACCACATCTACTGATGACACCACATCTACTGATGACACCACATCTACTGCTGACACCACATCTACTGATGACACCACATCTACTGATGACACCACATCTACTGATGACACCACATCTACTGCTGACACCACATCTACTGCTGACACCACATCTACTGCTGACACCACATCTACTGCTGACACCACATCTACTGCTGACACCACATCTACTGCTGACACCACATCTACTGCTGACACCACATCTACTGCTGACACCACATCTACTGATGACACCACATCCTACTGCTGACACCACATCCTACTGATGACACCACATCTACTGCTGACACCACATCTACTGATGACACCACATCTACTGCTGACACCACATCTACTGCTGACACCACATCTACTGCTGACACCACATCTACTGCTGACACCACATCTACTGCTGACACCACATCCTACTGCTGACACCACATCTACTGATGACACCACATCTACTGATGACACCACATCTACTGATGACACCACATCTACTGCTGACACCACATCTACTGCTGACACCACATCTACTGATGACACCACATCTACTGCTGACACCACATCTACTGCTGACACCACATCTACTGCTGACACCACATCTACTGCTGACACCACATCCTACTGCTGACACCACATCTACTGATGACACCACATCTACTGATGACACCACATCTACTGATGACACCACATCTACTGCTGACACCACATCTACTGCTGACACCACATCTACTGATGACACCACATCTACTGCTGACACCACATCTACTGATGACACCACATCTACTGCTGACACCACATCTACTGATGACACCACATCTACTGATGACACCACATCTACTGATGACACCACATCTACTGCTGACACCACATCTACTGATGACACCACATCTACTGATGACACCACATCTACTGCTGACACCACATCTACTGCTGACACCACATCTACTGCTGACACCACATCTACTGATGACACCACATCTACTGCTGACACCACATCTACTGCTGACACCACATCTACTGCTGACACCACATCCTACTGCTGACACCACATCTACTGCTGACACCACATCCTACTGCTGACACCACATCTACTGCTGACACCACATCTACTGATGACACCACATCTACTGCTGACACCACATCTACTGCTGACACCACATCTACTGATGACACCACATCCTACTGCTGACACCACATCTACTGATGACACCACATCTACTGCTGACACCACATCTACTGCTGACACCACATCCTACTGCTGACACCACATCCTACTGCTGACACCACATCTACTGCTGACACCACATCCTACTGCTGACACCACATCCTACTGCTGACACCACATCTACTGCTGACACCACATCCTACTGCTGACACCACATCTACTGCTGACACCACATCTACTGATGACACCACATCTACTGCTGACACCACATCTACTGCTGACACCACATCTACTGCTGACACCACATCCTACTGCTGACACCAAATCCACTGCTGACACCACATCTACTGCTGACACCACATCCTACTGCTGACACCACATCTACTGCTGACACCACATCCTACTGCTGACACCACATCTACTGATGACACCACATCTACTGCTGACACCACATCTACTGATGACACCACATCTACTGCTGACACCACATCTACTGCTGACACCACATCTACTGCTGACACCACATCCTACTGCTGACACCACATCTACTGATGACACCACATCTACTGATGACACCACATCTACTGCTGACACCACATCTACTGATGACACCACATCTACTGCTGACACCACATCTACTGATGACACCACATCTACTGCTGACACCACATCTACTGATGACACCACATCTACTGCTGACACCACATCTACTGATGACACCACATCTACTGATGACACCACATCTACTGATGACACCACATCTACTGCTGACACCACATCTACTGCTGACACCACATCTACTGCTGACACCACATCTACTGCTGACACCACATCTACTGCTGACACCACATCTACTGCTGACACCACATCTACTGCTGACACCACATCTACTGCTGACACCACATCTACTGATGACACCACATCTACTGCTGACACCACATCTACTGATGACACCACATCTACTGATGACACCACATCTACTGATGACACCACATCTACTGATGACACCACATCTACTGATGACACCACATCTACTGCTGACACCACATCTACTGATGACACCACATCTACTGCTGACACCACATCTACTGATGACACCACATCTACTGCTGACACCACATCTACTGATGACACCACATCTACTGCTGACACCACATCTACTGATGACACCACATCTACTGATGACACCACATCTACTGATGACACCACATCTACTGCTGACACCACATCTACTGATGACACCACATCTACTGCTGACACCACATCTACTGCTGACACCACATCTACTGCTGACACCACATCCTACTGCTGACACCACATCTACTGCTGACACCACATCTACTGATGACACCACATCTACTGATGACACCACATCTACTGCTGACACCACATCTACTGCTGACACCACATCTACTGCTGACACCACATCTACTGATGACACCACATCTACTGCTGACACCACATCTACTGCTGACACCACATCTACTGCTGACACCACATCCTACTGCTGACACCACATCTACTGCTGACACCACATCCTACTGCTGACACCACATCTACTGCTGACACCACATCTACTGATGACACCACATCTACTGCTGACACCACATCTACTGCTGACACCACATCTACTGATGACACCACATCCTACTGCTGACACCACATCTACTGATGACACCACATCTACTGCTGACACCACATCTACTGCTGACACCACATCCTACTGCTGACACCACATCCTACTGCTGACACCACATCTACTGCTGACACCACATCCTACTGCTGACACCACATCCTACTGCTGACACCACATCCTACTGCTGACACCACATCTACTGATGACACCACATCTACTGATGACACCACATCTACTGATGACACCACATCTACTGATGACACCACATCTACTGATGACACCACATCTACTGATGACACCACATCTACTGCTGACACCACATCTACTGATGACACCACATCTACTGATGACACCACATCTACTGATGACACCACATCTACTGATGACACCACATCTACTGATGACACCACATCTACTGCTGACACCACATCTACTGATGACACCACATCTACTGCTGACACCACATCTACTGCTGACACCACATCTACTGATGACACCACATCTACTGATGACACCACATCTACTGATGACACCACATCTACTGCTGACACCACATCTACTGATGACACCACATCTACTGATGACACCACATCTACTGCTGACACCACATCTACTGCTGACACCACATCTACTGATGACACCACATCTACTGATGACACCACATCTACTGATGACACCACATCTACTGCTGACACCACATCTACTGCTGACACCACATCTACTGATGACACCACATCTACTGATGACACCACATCTACTGATGACACCACATCTACTGCTGACACCACATCTACTGCTGACACCACATCCTACTGCTGACACCACATCTACTGCTGACACCACATCCTACTGCTGACACCACATCTACTGATGACACCACATCTACTGATGATACCACATCTACTGATGACACCACATCTACTGCTGACACCACATCTACTGCTGACACCACATCTACTGATGACACCACATCTAATGATGACACCACATCTACTGATGACACCACATCTACTGATGACACCACATCTACTGCTGACACCACATCTACTGATGACACCACATCTACTGCTGACACCACATCTACTGATGACACCACATCTACTGCTGACACCACATCTACTGATGACACCACATCTACTGCTGACACCACATCTACTGCTGACACCACATCTACTGATGACACCACATCTAATGATGACACCACATCTACTGATGACACCACATCTACTGATGACACCACATCTACTGATGACACCACATCTACTGATGACACCACATCTACTGATGACACCACATCAGATCAGTTGTTTTATTCAATATATAACATCTCTAACTCAACAATACCAAGTATTATCATTTATGATATTATTATTTAGAGTTGGTTCGACCACTGACCACTGCAAGTGTCGCTCCTCAATCTTGGCAGAATAAACGTTTCAAACTAGAATTAAAATAAACAACTTTAGCTGCCAATCGAACAACAATATGTAGAAAGACTTTGGTCACATGAACTCAGAAGCACGAGTCCCTGGAGAGTTGAAGTCCTCAGTGGATCCAACAATGAATTAGAAGAAGAAACGAAGAGACAAGAAGAGAACTAATGAAAAACACACTTATCAGGACACACTGGTAATAAGAGGATCCACCTGTGACACACACATCAACACACCACACACACAACTTTATCACGGTCCACACACCTCCAGGGAGGAGGAGACACTCACACACACTCTCTCTCACACACTCACTCTCTCACACACTCTCTCACACACTCACACACACTCACACGCAAACTCTCTCTCACACACTCACACACACACTCTCTCACACACTCACACACTCACACACACTCTCACACACACTCACACACTCACACACACACACTCTCACACACTCACACACACACACACTCTCACACACTCACACGGAAACTCACACTCGCACACTTAAACACACACACACACACACACACACACACACACACACACACACACACACACACACCCACAAACTCACACACACACACACACTCACTCACACACACTCACACGCAAATTCACACTCACACACTTAAACACACTCACTCACACACACACTCTCTCACACACACACACACACACACACACTCACACACTTAAACACACTCACTCACACACACACACACACAAACACACACACACACCCACAAACTCACACGCAAACTCACACACACACACACACACACACTCACACACTTAAACACACTCACTCACACACACACACACAAACACACACACAGACCCACAAACTCACACGCAAACTCACACACACACACACACACACACACACTCACACACTTAAACACACTCACTCACACACACACACACAAACACACACACACACACACACGCAAACTCACACTCACACACTTAAACACACTCACTCACACACACACACACACACACACACACACCCACAAACTCACACGCAAACTCACACACACACACTTAAACACACTCACTCACACACACACACACACACACACACACTCACACACACACACACACACACAAACTCACACGCAAACTCACCCACACACACTTAAACACACTCACTCACACACACACACTCTCTCACACGCAAACTCACACACTCACACACACACACACACACACTCTCACACACACCAACTTAAACACACTCACTCACACACTCACTCTCTCTCACACACACACACACACTCACACGCAAACTCACACACACACACACACTCACACACACACACACACAAACTCTCACACACACACCCTCTCTCACACACACACACACTCACACGCAAACTCACACACACACACCCTCTCTCACACACACACACACTCACACTTAAACACACACACACACACACACACACACAGACACACACACACACACACACACACACACACAGTAATGAGTTTCTCTTCAGTGCATCTTCAATGAAGCAGGAAATGAATTAATCTCGAGCGTTGATGTTAATTTCACGCTGCTGTCATCATTCAAAGAACCATCTTTGCTCTAATTACACTAATTAACTTGAAACAAGTTCACTCCGGTGACAATAAGTCATCAACCTATTTAGAAGAAACTTTCACTGACCTGCTTGACCTCCAGTGTTTGGTCCACAGAGGTGATCCTATTGGACGAGCCCACCACCGGCCTGGACAGCATGACAGCCAATCAGATCGTGGTGCTGCTGGCCCAGCTGGCCCAGAGGAACCGCATCGTGATCGTGACCATCCACCAGCCGCGCTCGGAGCTGTTCAGGGTAACGAGGAGACGCTTGAAGAACCTTCATGTTTTTCACTCATTTCTACTTCATCCATTGATAGATCTGTTCGTTCATCTGCTCTGTGGGTCTGTGGGTCTGTGGTTCTGTGGTTCTGTGGGTCTGTGGGTCTGTGGGTCTGTGGTTCTGTGGTTCTGTGGGTCTGTGGGTCTGTGGGTCTGTGGGTCTGTGGTTCTGTGGGTCTGTGGGTCTGTGGGTCTGTGGTTCTGTGGGTCTGTGGGTCTGTGGTTCTGTGGGTCTGTGGGTCTGTGGTTCTGTGGGTCTGTGGTTCTGTGGGTCTGTGGGTCTGTGGGTCTGTGGTTCTGTGGGTCTGTGGGTCTGTGGGTCTGTGGGTCTGTGGTTCTGTGGGTCTGTGGGTCTGTGGTTCTGTGGTTCTGTGGGTCTGTGGGTCTGTGGTTCTGTGGTTCTGTGGGTCTGTGGTTCTGTGGGTCTGTGGTTCTGTGGGTCTGTGGGTCTGTGGTTCTGTGGGTCTGTGGGTCTGTGGGTCTGTGGGTCTGTGGTTCTGTGGGTCTGTGGTTCTGTGGGTCTGTGGGTCTGTGGGTCTATGGTTCTGTGGGTCTGTGGTTCTGTGGGTCTGTGGTTCTGTGGTTCTGTGGGTCTGTGGTTCTGTGGTTCTGTGGGTCTGTGGTTCTGTGGGTCTGTGGTTCTGTGGGTCTGTGGGTCTGTGGGTCCGTGGGTCCGTGGGTCCGTGGTTCCGTGGTTCCGTGGTTCCGTGGTTCCGTGGGTCCGTGGGTCCGTGGGTCCGTGGGTCCGTGGTTCCGTGGGTCCGTGGGTCCGTGGGTCCGTGGTTCCGTGGGTCCGTGGTTCCGTGGTTCCGTGGGTCCGTGGTTCCGTGGTTCCGTGGGTCCGTGGGTCCGTGGTTCTGTGGGTCTGTGGTTCTGTGGGTCTGTGGTTCTGTGGTTCTGTGGTTCTGTGGGTCTCTCTGGGCCTCACGGAACATTTCTAAATCCAATGATTCAAAAACCGTCCTGAGGTTGAGAAGATCTTGGATCTTCAGGTTCTTCTCTGTGTCCAGATCTTCAGCAGGATCGCCATCATGAGTCGAGGCGAGCTGGTGTTCTGTGGGCAGCCAGAGGAGATGGTGGACTTCTTCAGCAGCTGTGGATACCAGTGTCCGGACTACTGCAACCCCTTCGACATCTACGGTACCTTCAGAGCGGCACCTGATGCTGGACTCCATGAACACGGCTTCTGTCTCCGTCGCAGTGGACTTCACGTCCGTGGACACTCGCAGCAGCGAGAGGGAGGCGTCGACCTTCAGCCGCATGCACGCCATCACCTCGTCCTACCGCGGCTCCGGCATCTACCAGGACATGCTGGAGCAGACGCAGCAGAGCCTGAGACGCGTGGACAAGCCCGGCATCCCCTTCAAGAGCAGGGAGTCTCCCAGTGGAGCCGCCAAGCTGGAGGTTCTGATCAGGTGTGACGAGACCTCGTGACGTTCATCTGTTCCACTGACCAGCTCTGTGTGGCAGGCGTACGGCTCGCAACCTCTCCAGAGACCGGATGGGGGTCCTGATGCGTCTGTCCCAGAACCTGATCTACGGCCTGTTCGTGGCCTTCTTCGTCATGAACCTGGACAGCGACGTCAGCAAAGGTGCCATCCAGGACCGCATCGGCATCATCTACCAGTGCATCGGAGCCTCGCCCTACACCGGGATGCTGAACGCCGTCGCCCTCTGTGAGTCCCGAGCAGAACCACAGACCCTGAGATCTTAGACCAGAGGCCTCCTGGACCTGCTCCTGGGCTCCCTCTGGTTCTTCAGGGTCACGTTCTGAAAATAAAGTTGTGACGCTTTAGTTTAAACAACATTTCTCTGAACGAACTCAGGAGGCGTCGCCAACAACATCTCGCCGACATGAACAGCTCCCATCATGCTTTGCTTAAATACGGCACTGTATCGACCAATCAGGCGTCACTCACTGGATCAGAGTGAGAAAGGCATCATGGGAGTCCAGTGTTTTGTTGGCACCATAAGTGAAGTTGGTGCAGAAACGAGAAGGTTGTGTTGAAGAGATAAAAAGATAATATATTGATAAACAGACGGTGAACCACGACACGCTGGATGTTTGGAGCTAAAATGGTAAAAGTTGTGTTTAGTTTTCATCGTGTTTGACGTGAAACACAGAGAATAAGAAGGTTGAAGGTTCACTTCCAGGTCTGGAGGGAGTCGACCTCTGACCTTTCCTTAGTTTCTTCTTTTTGTTGCGTGGGTTTACTCCGGTTTCCTCCCACACGTATGAGTGTGTGTGTGTCCTGAGACAGACTGGCCTCCTGTCCACGGTGTCCCCGGCCTCTCACCCCGAGTGGCTGGGACAGTTGATGTTTGTTCTCTCGGAGAGAAATGACAATTGTTTTATTAGCGTAAAATGATCGACATCCTGGACATTCATGGCAGAGATTCGATTTCTATGTTTCGTTTCATTTTGTTACCAAACCTTCTCGTGTCTCCAGACCTCGACTGGTCTTCATGACGTCCTGGAGGTCAGGAGTGAGACTACAGCTGAAGTCATGGCTCTTCAGGCTCATCGTGTTTGTCATCAGGATGACATCAGTGCTGGTGTAGATGTGGAATCATAAGAGCATCTGAATCCATCAGATCTGTTCATGTCGAGAGAAGCTCAGAAGGTTTCACGTCTCCATCCTTATCAGCGTGGAGTGCATCTGATCACCACAGTAAAGATAGTGCGACGCTGATAACGTCTGTGCTGCAGACGTATCTGTGAGACATTGGATCGATATCAGCTCCACATGGATGCGTCAGATGCTGGCCTTGAAGCCTCCAGATAAACACAATCCAAACCATAATAATAATCTTTCAACCTTCATGGTCACAGTTCCAGCCCTGAGGGCCATCGGGGACCAGGAGAGTCAAGACGGTCTCTACAGTAAATGGCAGATGTTTCTGGGGTACGTGGCTCACATCCTGCCCTTCAGTGTCCTGAGCGTCTTCATCTTCTCCTCCTTCCTTTACTGGTGAGTCATCAGTTCAAAGTGTGGCTTATTACCCCTTGATGACCTTGACCTTGACCTTGACGAAGATCACCATCAACAGTCGTAACCATAACAAACTAATCACATGAGAGATTTGACAGAAACTCTTCAATACACGTGTGTTTCGATGAAAATCATCTTTTATCCAAATGTAAACAAAATTCTTACCGAGCAAAACCCTTTCTTGTACTAGTTTAGTTTAGTCAGGACCCGTCCAGACAGAAGGTTCTGACCCGTGTGTCCCTGCAGGACGGTGGGCATGTATCCTGACAGCACTCGCTTCCTGTGTTTCTCCGCCGTGGTGCTCGTTCCTCACATCGTTGGTACGACAGTTGGTTCTAAAACATGTTCTCGAGGCTTGGACGTCATGACAAGTTGTATATGGCTGTTCTGGATACCATCTGGATCCACACATCTTTTGAAGGATGAACCACTTCTGACCGCTGCTTGTGTGACAAGCTAGTGAAGAAGTCGACCCTGGGCTGTCGTTTCAGGGGAGCTGCTGACGGTGGTGCTGCTCGGCGTGTTCCAGGACCCCAACATGGTCAACACTGGGGTGGCTTTGCTGAACATCGCTGGGGTCCTGGTGGGTTCTGGCTTCTTGAGGTGAGCTTCTACTTATTTTCAACAGGATGAGGGAACAGAGTCAGAGTCTGCAGCTAAATTAGATGAAATAACTTCCATCATCGAATCAAACATCTTACATTTCATAATAATAATTACAATAATAATAACAATAATACTAATAATAACAACAATAATAACAATAAAAACAATAATAATAAAATCAATAATAATACTAATAATAAC
This sequence comes from Callionymus lyra, assembly GCF_982586985.1. Classification (NCBI taxonomy): domain Eukaryota; kingdom Metazoa; phylum Chordata; class Actinopteri; order Syngnathiformes; family Callionymidae; genus Callionymus; species Callionymus lyra. Next base: position 3,795,926 of record NC_141828.1, read on the forward strand.
AACAATAATAATAATAATAACAATAAAAACAATAATAATAATAATAACAATAATAAATAATAAAAACAAGAATAATACTAATAATAACAACAATAATAATAAAATAATACTAATAATAACAATAATAAATAATAAAAACAATAATAATAAAAAACAATAATAATAAAATAATAATAACAATAATAAAAACAATAATAAAATAATAATAATAATAACAATAATAATAATAATAACAATAATAAAAACAATAATAATAAAATAATAATAACAATAATAAAAACAATAATAATAAAATAATACTAATAATAACAATAATAAATAATAAAAACAATAATAATAAAATAATAATAACAATAATAATAATAATAACAATAATAAAAACAATAATAATAATAAAAACAATAATAATAACAATAATAATAATAAAAACAATAATAACAATAATAATAAAATAATAATAACAATAATAAAAACAATAATAAAATAATAATAATAATAATAATAAAAACAATAATAATAAAATAATAATAATAATAACAATAATAAAAACAATAATAATAAAATAATACTAATAATAACAATAATAAATAATAAAAACAATAATAATAAAAAACAATAATAATAAAATAATAATAACAATAATAAAAACAATAATAATAAAATAATAATAACAATAATAAAAACAATAATAAAATAATAATAATAATAACAATAATAACTAATGAAAACAATAATAATAATCTAACGTGTTACATCACTCTGCACTCTTGTTGGTCCACAGAAGCACCCAGCAGATGCCAAAGGTGTTCCAGTGGTTGAGCTACCTGACCTTTCAGAAGTACAGCTGCGAGCTGCTCATCGTCACTGAATTCCACCAACTTGAATTCACCTGCAGTGAGTGGATTCACCTCAGAACCGACTCTGTTTCAGAGACAAGTGTCCAACCTTTATTGTTGCAGAAAACTTCACTCTTCTCCCGGGAGCTTGCTTGATCACCAGCGGTGACCAGGTCATCGACGAAGGCTATCCTGGAGCTCTGTCCCGCTACACTCAAGACTTCCTGCTGCTCTACTCCTTCCTGCCGGCGCTGCTGCTGCTCGGCATCATCAGCTACAAGATCAGAGACTGGCTTGTGCGTCACTGAAAGTACACAATAATAACTTCATCACTTAAAAATACATAAACCTTCACAGTTAAGAACAATTGAACTTTGTGTTTGATTTTGTGTTTTCTGAAAATGTTGGTCTGTCAGCAGCGACAACAGGTGTTTTTACAGGTGTAACAAACTGAAGCTCTTGAAGGAACAGGATTAAAGACGACAAATGTTGGTAAAGACTCAACTGTAGCTCATAATACTGACACAGAACCAGACACATTCTTTCTTAGTTGTCCAGGTTCAGTTCTTTCCAGGACTTGTTTACGTTCTTCTTGTACTGCTCCAACTCCTGCAGGAAATAAACACATTTAAACAACATTATGTCTCAGTATAAGAAAGAGTGACTGTTAACATGTTACAATAATAACATACTTGTATGTGTTAACTATCATGAAGTACTAACTCTATATTTTACTCTTAATATCATGATATCAAGGATTTCACGCTGAAATAAACCTCAATTACTGATTATTAACAGAGTAGAAAGAAGTATTATAATTACCGTTCAAATACTTTGAGTGGTTAGGACTCTGTTGATACTAGTATTAGTATTAATAAAATCTTAAAATATAATTATTGGTAAATCGAGAAAAGTTAATCTTTAATTACTTTTGCATGTCATGATGAACCAGGTGTGAGTCAGTACTTTATAATAGTCAAGAAGTGTTTAATACACGGATCAATAAGTATTTAATGCGTTTACTGAACGAGTATATAGAATAAACTCCATATGATATCTATAAACTAAACTAATACCGTTATTATTGTTCAACTGAAATGTTTGAAACAACACACTTTATGACCCTGAAGAGAAAAACACAAAAACAACAGAAACAAACATGAAAACTATAAGTTTCATAAACATTATCAAGGCCGAGGGATTTGAAATGAAATACAAGTTGAAGAATGGATTTAGTGGCGAACAAATCTATTCTAAATAGAAGCGACTCATCAATATGTGTGTGACGTTCAAAGATTGAACCTTTGGTTGGTGGAGCGAGAGAAGATCTCAGAGGTGACTCAAGTTCAAGTCTTATCTTGAGATGATAACGATCTTCTTTACAGCAGTGACGGTAACTTGAGGACTTTAAGTTACTGCAGGACACTGACCTGGTTCCACGAGAACATTTCTATATTTAGGTTATTCAGGTTTGATTTACGACAGACAACGATGACGTATTAAATCAATATATATATATATATATATATAAATATTAATCCATTCGTTTCCTTGTTTGATCAGATCATCTGAGGATTGAAGTTTGACGAGGGTTTGTTTAACAAATACTAATCAATGTTTCAACTCAATATAAAACCCACGTTGAATAAATGTTGATTTATGGGAACAACTGAACATATTTGACTCAATGATGAGGAAAGTACCTGATCTTTCTGGGCCCTCATGGCATCGATCTGAGGTTCACTGTACTGAGGATCTCTGGCCGGATCCTTCACCTGCTGGCGCTCAACATCTACCTCTGGTGGAAACACTCGCTCAAAGACCTTCTTCCAAAGATCCCATGGAGTCTTGGCGAGCAGGGATGTGGCGTCGAGGTCGGAGCAGGGAGGCGACCCTGAAGGTCACAAGAACACCAGCATCAATGCATCTTTCTGTAGATCCTAAAGAAACATCTCCACAGCGTTAATAGATCTTCATGAACAAACATGTATAAAGCAGAGAGCGCCATCTAGTGGTCCCTGAAAATAAAGACATGGAGCTTTTTCAGTGAATTATTTATTATTAATTAATTATTATTTAAAAACTAAACCCTATAGAAGTAGAAACAAAGTGGCTCCTGACAGTTTTAAGACTTTTAACACGATTACGGCTTTAACAACAAGAGAAAATTAAAATGTGACACAAACACATGATGTGGACGATATTCAAAGGCTGTAAATGAAGCATTTATAGCTTTATTAGTTCAATTGTAGCGACTGCACTACATCTTCGCCCACGTGGTGGCGCTGTTACTCACCAATCTGTCCGAAGGAGTCGCTTCCTGCAGGAATGATGAGCGGCTTCGTGGAATCACAACAAACTGTTTTACTAAGAGAAAGAAGGAGTTAAGAAAACTTAAGACAGTTTCCTGGTGAAGTTCTTCTTCTTTCACCCTCTTTCTGCACCGAAGGCCAGATGTGAGAAGAAGCTCCTGGTCTTCAACACGAGACTCTCCGTCTTCATGCTGCTGAACTGATGAGGCTTTGAATGAAACTAGGTTTTACAAAAACACAGTGTTTTATAAAAACTTACCATCAGGGAGGCTGCGTAGTAATGAGCCACGAAACGCAGAGATTTACTGATCAGCTTTTTCTTCTCAGATTCTAAATCCTGTAACGAAGTAAAAGAACGAATCAATGAAGACATGAGAAGAAAACATGAAGATCTCAATGAACAGAAGATTTTCTTGATCCTGAATGTATTGATTGAATACAAGCAACAGAGTTTGTGTAGATGTGTACAGATGTGTAGATGTGTACAGATGTGTACAGATGTGTACAGATGTGTACAGATGTGTAGATGTGTACAGATGTGTAGATGTGTAAAGATGTGTACAGATGTGTACAGATGTGTAGACGTGTACAGATGTGTAGATGTGTACAGATGTGTAGACGTGTACAGATGTGTAGATGTGTACAGATGTGTACAGATGTGTAGACGTGTACAGATGTGTAGATGTGTACAGATGTGTACAGATGTGTAGACGTGTACAGATGTGTAGATGTGTAAAGATGTACAGATGTGTACAGATGTGTAGATGTGTACAGATGTGTAGATGTGTACAGATGTGTAGATGTGTACAGATGTGTAGACGTGTACAGACGTGTACAGATGTGTACAGATGTGTAGACGTGTACAGACGTGTACAGATGTGTAGACGTGTACAGACGTGTACAGATGTGTACAGACATGTACAGACGTGTACAGATGTGTACAGATGTGTAGACGTGTACAGATGAGTACAGATGTGTACAGACGTGTACAGACGTGTACAGACGTGTACAGACGTGTACAGACGTGTACAGATGTGTACAGACGTGTACAGATGTGTACAGACATGTACAGACGTGTACAGACGTGTACAGACGTGTACAGACGTGTACAGACGTGTACAGACGTGTACAGATGTGTACAGACGTGTACAGACGTGTACAGACGTGTACAGATGTGTACAGACGTGTACAGACGTGTACAGATGTGTACAGACGTGTACAGACGTGTACAGACGTGTACAGACGTGTACAGATGTGTACAGATGTGTACAGATGTGATGGGTTGTTGAACATGTGATCAAGTTTGTTTCTCACCTGAAACAAGTCGTATTTGCTTCCAATGATCAACAGCGACACAGGAAACGGGCAGATTAGTTCTCTGTCCTTGAACACAAACACAAACACAAACACAAACACAAACACTTTCATCGACACAACAGACACTATTCAAGTCTTCTTTACATTGTATATCTTTTCAAACTATCTCACATTTTGTGTAGGATTTATGGGAAGAAACGTAACAAACTATATTATATTATGTTCCAGAACAGTTTCTCCAGCCTCACGTCTTCTTCAGAGTTTCTTCTCGTTCACAACTTTCCTCAAAAATGAAAACGACTCTCGCTGCAGTTTGTCGTTTGTGAACGTGTCGCTCATGACGTCTTCAACTCTCTTCACTCACAGGGTGGTCTTTGGGCAGAACCCGTCCTGTGGGGGGTCTGGACCGAGCCTGTGAAGACACCGTTTCCAGCTGGGCTTGAGTCGCCTGAAGCAGCGTCTCCATGGTTCCCCACAGAGACCGGGGTTCTGACAGGTCCAGGACCAGCACGACCGAGAGAGACCTGCACACAACAACACAACACCAGTGAAGGTAACACACACTCGTGTCGCACACAACTTCACCTCCAGCAGAGACGAGTGACCGGGATCTTCAGCAGGTCCCACAGAGACGTCCCTCCTCCGAGCTCCCACACATGGACGGTGTCTCTGGGCTGCGACACCATTGGAAGCAGGAACACATGAACACATGAACACATGAAGACATGAACAGATGAACACATGAACAGATGAACACATGGACACATGAACACATGAACACATGAACACATGGACACATGAAGACATGAACAGATGAACAGATGAACACATGAAGACATGAACAGATGAACACATGGACACATGAACACATGAACAGATGAACAGATGAACAGATGAACACATGAAGACATGAAGACATGAACAGATGAACACATGAACAGATGAACACATGAAGACATGAAGACATGAAGACATGAACACATGAACAGATGAACACATGAAAAGATGAACACATGAACAGATGAACACATGAAGACATGAACAGATGAACACATGAACAGATGAACAGATGAACATATGAACACATGAACAGATGAACACATGAACACATGAAGACATGAACACATGAACAGATGAACACATGAACACATGAACAGATGAACACATGAAGAAATGAAGACATGAACAGATGAACACATGAACACATGAAGACATGAACAGATGAACACATGAACACATGAACACATGAAGACATGAACACATGAACAGATGAACACATGAACAGATGAACACATGAAGACATGTACAGATGAACACATGAACACATGAAGACATGAACAGATGAACACATGAACACATGAAGACATGAACAGATGAACAGATGAAACTTGATAAAAACAAACTTGTGTTTATTGAATAAATACCGTGTTGGTTCCTCGGGATCTTCGTCCAAACGTGTACTCGAGGGCCAGCGTCGGCCTCGTGGCTTCATCTCTGGGACGAGAGGAATCATTAGGTCTCGATGAGTCGCTGACTCTACCTGAGGGACTGACGTCACCTCACCTGTCCAAACACCTGAGGACGATGGAGCTCTTGCCCTGGAAACAGAGCACGAATGAAGGAAACAACAAACAGAAGGTGTTTCCTGTGGACGAACCCCAGCCTTGCTTCCCATCACGAACACAGTTCTGTCAGTGACCGTCTGTCCTCCGTCGTCCTGCCCGCGTCCTGCCTCCCTTTCCAGCAGCTCCGCGGCGGCGAGATCCCACAACCTGTCGGAGCTAAAACACGCGGGAATATTCGCGGCTAAAGGTTACATTTCCACGTTATCGTTCCTTAAAGATCACGTGGTAGGTCCTCTTACCCCACTTTTGGCATAACTTCATATATTTCGCTTCTTTTCTGGAGGAGAACTTGTTAGCATGTTGCTAAACGCGTTGCCAAAGTAACGCGTATTAGTGACGTCACTTCCCCATTGCGCATTGTGGGAAATGTAGTCGCTGGAAATAAACGTAGCTCTGACTATTTTTATTCTATAGTTTATTTATACTATGTTTTAAAGAAACGCATCAAACAATAATTCTTCTACTTAATCATGAATACATGGATATGAAGATACATGTAGATAAAATATTACATAAATATACGGACAAAAATACAACATTTCTATGTTTTAACTAATTTGTTTTAATGAAGATTGAATTTGTTTCGGTTTGTTTATTTAAAATGATTATAAAGATAAACATAAATACTAATCATTTAAAAAAATTATAAGGATAAACATAAATACTAATCATTTAAAATAATTATAAAGATAAACATAAATACTAATCATTTAAAATAATTATAAAGATAAACATAAATACTAATCATTTAAAATAATTATAAAGATAAACATAAATACTAATCATTTAAAATAATTATAAAGATAAACATAAATACTAATCATTTAAAATAATTATAAAGATAAACATAAATACTAATCATTTAAAATAATTATAAAGATAAACATAAATACTAATCATTTAAAATAATTATAAAGATAAACATAAATACTAATCATTTAAAATAATTATTAAGATAAACATAAATACTAATCATTTAAAATAATAATAAAGATAAACATAAATACTAATCATTTAAAATAATTATAAAGATAAACATAAATACTAATCATTTAAAATAATTATAAAGATAAACATAAATACTAATCATTTAAAATAATTATAAAGATAAACATAGATACTAATCATTTAAAATAATTATAAAGATAAACATAAATACTAATCATTTAAAATAATTATAAAGATAAACATAAATACTAATCATTTAAAATAATTATAAAGATAAACATAAATACTAATCATTTAAAATAATTATAAAGATAAACATAAATACTAATCATTTAAAATAATTATAAAGATAAACATAAATACTAATCATTTAAAATAATTATAAAGATAAACATAAATACTAATCATTTAAAATAATTATAAAGATAAACGTAAATACTAATCATTTAAAATAATTATAAAGATAAACATAAATACTAATCATTTAAAATAATTATAAAGATAAACATAAATACTAATCATTTAAAATAATTATAAAGATAAACATAAATACTAATCATTTAAAATAATTATAAAGATAAACATAAATACTAATCATTTAAAATAATTATAAAGATAAACATAAATACTAATCATTTAAAATAATTATAAAGATAAACGTAAATACTAATCATTTAAAATAATTATAAAGATAAACATAAATACTAATCATTTAAAATAATTATAAAGATAAACATAAATACTAATCATTTAAAATAATTATAAAGATAAACATAAATACTAATCATTTAAAATAATTATAAAGATAAACATAAATACTAATCATTTAAAATAATTATAAAGATAAACATAAATACTAATCATTTAAAATAATTATAAAGATAAACATAAATACTAATCATTTAAAATAATTATAAAGATAAACATAGATACTAATCATTTAAAATAATAATAAAGATAAACATAAATACTAATCATTTAAAATAATTATAAAGATAAACATAAATACTAATCATTTAAAATAATAATAAAGATAAACATAAATACTAATCATTTAAAATAATTATAAAGATAAACATAAATACTAATCATTTAAAATAATTATAAAGATAAACATAAATACTAATCATTTAAAATAATTATAAAGATAAACATAAATACTAATCATTTAAAATGATTATAAAGATAAACATAAATACTAATCATTTAAAATAATTATAAAGATAAACATAAATACTAATCATTTAAAATAATTATAAAGATAAACATAAATACTAATCATTTAAAATAATTATAAAGATAAACATAGATACTAATCATTTAAAATGATTATAAAGATAAACATAAATACTAATCATTTAAAATAATTATAAAGATAAACATAAATACTAATCATTTAAAATAATTATAAAGATAAACATAAATACTAATCATTTAAAATAATAATAAAGATAAACATAAATACTAATCATTTAAAATAATTATAAAGATAAACATAAATACTAATCATTTAAAATAATTATAAAGATAAACATAAATACTAATCATTTAAAATAATAATAAAGATAAACATAAATACTAATCATTTAAAATAATTATAAAGATAAACATAAATACTAATCATTTAAAATAATTATAAAGATAAACATAAATACTAATCATTTAAAATAATTATAAAGATAAACATAAATACTAATCATTTAAAATAATTATAAAGATAAACATAAATACTAATCATTTAAAATAATTATAAAGATAAACATAAATACTAATCATTTAAAATAATTATAAAGATAAACATAAATACTAATCATTTAAAATAATTATAAAGATAAACATAAATACTAATCATTTAAAATAATTATAAAGATAAACATAAATACTAATCATTTAAAATAATTATAAAGATAAACATAAATACTAATCATTTAAAATAATTATAAAGATAAACATAAATACTAATCATTTAAAATAATTATAAAGATAAACATAAATACTAATCATTTAAAATGATTATAAAGATAAACATAAATACTAATCATTTAAAATAATTATAAAGATAAACATAAATACTAATCATTTAAAATAATTATAAAGATAAACATAAATACTAATCATTTAAAATAATTATAAAGATAAACATAAATACTAATCATTTAAAATAATTATAAAGATAAACATAAATACTAATCATTTAAAATAATTATAAAGATAAACATAAATAAAACACACTGAGGTCCAGATGACCAGCAGCCTGTAGACGTTCAGGATCATCAGGAGGAAGTTCTTCAGGGAACAAGGTCATGACAGTCGGACCAGCAGGAACCTCCTGGATGAACAAGACTCGACCGGACATCAGTGTGTTTGCTCCAGAGCGACACCTGCTGGTCGTCCTGGCTTAGTGACCTGGAGCTGACCACTGTGGACACATCGTATCTTCACCTCCATCACTCTCTTCTTCACCTCCATCACTCTCTTCTTCACCTCCCTCACTCTCTTCTTCACCTCCCTCACTCTCTTCTTCACCTCCATCACTCTCTTCTTCACCTCCATCACTCTCTTCTTCACCTCCCTCACTCTCTTCTTCACCTCCCTCACTCTTCTTCACCTCCCTCACTCTCTTCTTCACCTCCCTCACTCTCTCCTTCACCTCCATCACTCTCTTCTTCACCTCCCTCACTCTTTTCTACACCTCCATCACTCTCTTCTTCACCTCCATCACTCTCTTCTTCACCTCCCTCACTCTCTTCTTCACCTCCATCACTCTCTTCTTCACCTCCATCACTCTCTTCTTCACCTCCATCACTCTCTTCTTCACCTCCATCACTCTCTTCTTCACCTCCATCACTCTCTTCTTCACCTCCATCACTCTCTTCTTCACCTCCATCACTCTCTTCTTCACCTCCATCACTCTCTTCTTCACCTCCATCACTCTCTTCTTCACCTCCATCACTCTCTTCTTCACCTCCCTCACTCTCTTCTTCACCTCCATCACTCTCTTCTTCACCTCCATCACTCTCTTCTTCACCTCCATCACTCTCTTCTTCACCTCCATCACTCTCTTCTTCACCTCCCTCACTCTCTTCCTGCAGCAGAACCTCAGTGGAAACATTATGAACGTCGTGTTTATTTAGAAAAACATCAAACATGATTATTATGGTTTACATTTTGGTTTTAGTGCAAATGTTGTTTAAATACGTTTATCCTCAACGAAGCCGCTGTAGTCACGTGACCAGATGTTCAGGAAGAAAAAAACATTCAAACAAATACTTTAACTAATCATTTCATAGATTAAAATCAATAAAGTACTGAATCATAACGACTGAAATCTAACAAAGTTATGGTGTTTGTTATGTTTGTTGACATAATCCTGAGTTAAAACAGCTCTTTGTGATTAAAGTCACTAAAGTGGACGTGTTTAGACCGGAGACTACATTTCCCATGAGCACTTGCTAAACGTCGAAAAAGTTTCCATATCCCGGTTTGTAGTTTGAATCTTGTGTTCCAGACTGTTGGACGAATGAAGTCGCGCACCTGAGGATAGTCCTGGAGTCTCTTCACCACAGACGTCCATGTTTCAGGCCAGAAGATCCTGGAACCTCCTCCAGGAGATCCTGGAACCTCCTCCAGGAGATCCTGGAACCTCCTCCAGGAGATCCTGGAACCTCCTCCAGGAGATCCTGGCGTCATCACGGCCGCACAGGACGGCCATGTTGTTTGCGAGGCAGACTCTTATCACATATGTGTTGATCATAATCATGACCTCTGAGGCGTCAGGGGTCGACAGGTCACACAATCATCAGCGTGTGATTGGTCGAGACAAAGGAAGCATGTGTGTCTCTTCAGGGAGTCTAAGAGCTTCATGACACATTTGTTCACTTCTATCTTCATCCATCATTACATTCCACTGTCAGGAGCTTCTGCTGAGTTGTTAAGGAGGAAGTGCTGCGAGTGTTTCCTGCCTTTATAGGAAGTGACTGAACCAGCTGAGTGGAGAGTTATTCAGCTTTCTCAGAGACGAGGCGGGGCCTCCAGGATAAACCAATAGCGTAGCAGTTAGAGGGCGGAGCACCAAATGAGGTAGAACTTTGTTCTTGTTTGAAAATAACATAACTTTATCTTTGTTCTTGTTTGTAAATGACATTACTTTATCTTTGTTCTTGTTTGTAAATGACATAACTTTATCTTTGTTCTTGTTTGTAAATGACATAACTTTAACTTTGTTCTTGTTTGTAAATAACATAACTTTAACTTTGTTCTTGTTTGTAAATAACATAACTTTAACTTTGTTCTTGTTTGAAAATAACATAACTTTAACTTTGTTCTTGTTTGTAAATGACATAACTTTAACTTTGTTCTTGTTTGTAAATGACATAACTTTAACTTTGTTCTTGTTTGTAAATGACATACATAACTTTAACTTTGTTCTTGTTTGTAAATAACATAACTTTAACTTTGTTCTTGTTTGTAAATGACATAACTTTAACTTTGTTCTTGTTTGTAAATGACATAACTTTATCTTTGTTCTTGTTTGTGAATAACATAACTTTAACTTTGTTCTTGTTTGTAAATGACATAACTTTAACTTTGTTCTTGTTTGTGAATAACATAACTTTAACTTTGTTCTTGTTTGTAAATGACATAACTTTAACTTTGTACTTGTTTGTAAATGACATAACTTTAACTTTGTTCTTGTTTGTAAATGACATAACTTTAACTTTGTTCTTGTTTGTAAATAACATAACTTTAACTTTGTTCTTGTTTGTAAATGACATAACTTTAACTTTGTTCTTGTTTGTAAATAACATAACTTTAACTTTGTTCTTGTTTGTAAATGACATAACTTTAACTTTGTTCTTGTTTGTAAATGACATAACTTTAACTTTGTTCTTGTTTGTAAATAACATAACTTTAACTTTGTTCTTGTTTGTAAATGACATAACTTTAACTTTGTTCTTGTTTGTAAATGACATAACTTTATCTTTGTTCTTGTTTGTAAATAACATAACTTTAACTTTGTTCTTGTTTGTAAATGACATAACTTTAACTTTGTTCTTGTTTGTAAATGACATAACTTTAACTTTGTTCTTGTTTGTAAATAACATAACTTTAACTTTGTTCTTGTTTGTAAATGACATAACTTTAACTTTGTTCTTGTTTGTAAATGACATAACTTTAACTTTGTTCTTGTTTGTAAATGACATAACTTTAACTCTGTTCTTGTTTGTAAATAACATAACTTTATCTTTGTTCTTGTTTGTAAATGACATAACTTTAACTTTGTTCTTGTTTGTAAATAACATAACTTTAACTTTGTTCTTGTTTGTAAATAACATAACTTTAACTTTGTTCTGGTTTGTAAATAACATAACTTTATATTTGTTCTTGTTTGTAAATGACATAACTTTAACTTTGTTCTTGTTTGTAAATAACATAACTTTAACTTTGTTCTTGTTTGTAAATGACATAACTTTAACTTTGTTCTTGTTTGTAAATTACATAACTTTAACTTTGTTCTTGTTTGTAAATAACATAACTTTATCTTTGTTCTTGTTTGTAAATGACATAACTTTAACTTTGTTCTTGTTTGTAAATGACATAACTTTAACTTTGTACTTGTTTGTAAATGACATAACTTTAACTTTGTTCTTGTTTGTAAATGACATAACTTTAACTTTGTTCTTGTTTGTAAATGACATAACTTTAACTTTGTTCTTGTTTGTAAATAACAAAACTTTAACTTTGTTCTTGTTTGTAAATGACATAACTTTAACTTTGTTCTTGTTTGTAAATAACATAACTTTAACTTTGTTCTTGTTTGTAAATGACATAACTTTAACTTTGTTCTTGTTTGTAAATAACATAACTTTAACTTTGTTCTTGTTTGTAAATGACATAACTTTAACTTTGTTCTTGTTTGTAAATAACATAACTTTAACTTTGTTCTTGTTTGTAAATGACATAACTTTAACTTTGTTCTTGTTTGTAAATGACATAACTTTAACTATGTTCTTGTTTGTAAATAACATAACTTTAACTTTGTTCTTGTTTGTAAATGACATAACTTTAACTTTGTTCTTGTTTGTAAATGACATAACTTTATCTTTGTTCTTGTTTGTAAATAACATAACTTTAACTTTGTTCTTGTTTGTAAATGACATAACTTTAACTTTGTTCTTGTTTGTAAATGACATAACTTTAACTTTGTTCTTGTTTGTAAATGACATAACTTTAACTTTGTTCTTGTTTGTAAATGACATAACTTTAACTTTGTTCTTGTTTGTAAATAACATAACTTTAACTTTGTTCTTGTTTGTAAATGACATAACTTTAACTTTGTTCTTGTTTGTAAATGACATAACTTTAACTTTGTTCTTGTTTGTAAATAACATAACTTTATCTTTGTTCTTGTTTGTAAATAACATAACTTTAACTTTGTTCTTGTTTGTAAATAACATAACTTTAACTTTGTTCTGGTTTGTAAATAACATAACTTTATATTTGTTCTTGTTTGTAAATGACATAACTTTAACTTTGTTCTTGTTTGTAAATAACATAACTTTAACTTTGTTCTTGTTTGTAAATGACATAACTTTAACTTTGTTCTTGTTTGTAAATGACATAACTTTAACTTTGTTCTTGTTTGTAAATAACATAACTTTATCTTTGTTCTTGTTTGTAAATGACATAACTTTAACTTTGTACTTGTTTGTAAATGACATAACTTTAACTTTGTTCTTGTTTGTAAATAACAAAACTTTAACTTTGTTCTTGTTTGTAAATGACATAACTTTAACTTTGTTCTTGTTTGTAAATAACATAACTTTAACTTTGTTCTTGTTTGTAAATGACATAACTTTAACTTTGTTCTTGTTTGTAAATAACATAACTTTAACTTTGTTCTTGTTTGTAAATGACATAACTTTAACTTTGTTCTTGTTTGTAAATAACATAACTTTAACTTTGTTCTTGTTTGTAAATAACATAACTTTAACTTTGTTCTTGTTTGTAAATGACATAACTTTAACTTTGTTCTTGTTTGTAAATGACATAACTTTAACTTTGTTCTTGTTCGTAAATGACATAACTTTAACTTTGTTCTTGTTTGTAAATGACATAACTTTAACTTTGTTCTTGTTTGTAAATAACATAACTTTAACTTTGTTCTTGTTTGTAAATAACATAACTTTAACTTGTTCTTGTTTGTAAATAACATAACTTTAACTTTAACTTTGTTCTTGTTTGTAAATAACATAACTTTAACTTTGTTCTTGTTTGTAAATAACATAACTTTAACTTTGTTCTTGTTTGTAAATAACATAACTTTAACTTTGTTCTTGTTTGTAAATAACATAACTTTAACTTTGTTCTTGTTTTTAAATAACATAACTTTAACTTTGTTCTTGTTTGTAAATAACATAACTTTAACTTTGTTCTTGTTTGTAAATAACATAACTTTAACTTTGTTCTTGTTTGTAAATGACATAACTTTAACTTTGTTCTTGTTTGTAAATGACATAACTTTAACTTTGTTCTTGTTTGTAAATAACATAACTTTAACTTTGTTCTTGTTTGTATATGACATAACTTTAACTTTGTTCTTGTTTGTAAATGACATAACTTTAACTTTGTTCTTGTTTGTAAATAACATAACTTTATCTTTGTTCTTGTTTGTAAATGACATAACTTTAACTTTGTTCTTGTTTGTAAATAACATAACTTTCACTTTGTTCTTGTTTGTAAATGACATAACTTTAACTTTGTTCTTGTTTGTAAATAACATAACTTTATCTTTGTTCTTGTTTGTAAATGACATAACTTTAACTTTGTTCTTGTTTGTAAATAACATAACTTTAACTTTGTTCTTGTTTGTAAATTACATAACTTTAACTTTGTTCTTGTTTGTAAATAACATAACTTTATCTTTGTTCTTGTTTGTAAATGACATAACTTTAACTTTGTTCTTGTTTGTAAATAACATAACTTTAACTTTGTTCTTGTTTGTAAATGACATAACTTTAACTTTGTTCTTGTTTGTAAATGACATAACTTTAACTTTGTTCTTGTTTGTAAATGACATAACTTTAACTTTGTTCTTGTTTGTAAATAACATAACTTTAACTTTGTTCTTGTTTGTAAATGACATAACTTTAACTTTGTTCTTGTTTGTAAATAACATAACTTTATCTTTGTTCTTGTTTGTAAATGACATAACTTTAACTTTGTTCTTGTTTGTAAATGACATAACTTTAACTTTGTTCTTGTTTGTAAATAACATAACTTTATCTTTGTTCTTGTTTGTAAATGACATAACTTTAACTTTGTTCTTGTTTGTAAATAACATAACTTTAACTTTGTTCTTGTTTGTAAATAACATAACTTTAACTTGTTCTTGTTTGTAAATAACATAACTTTAACTTGTTCTTGTTTGTAAATAACATAACTTTAACTTTAACTTTGTTCTTGTTTGTAAATAACATAACTTTAACTTTGTTCTTGTTTGTAAATAACATAACTTTAACTTTAACTTTGTTCTTGTTTGTAAATAACATAACTTTAACTTTGTTCTTGTTTGTAAATAACATAACTTTAACTTTGTTCTTGTTTGTAAATAACATAACTTTAACTTTGTTTACTGTTAAAACATCAGTTTATTTACTATTAAAACATCTCTTTATTTACAATTAAAACATCAGTTTATTTACTGTTAAAACATGTCTTTATTTACAATTAAAACATCTCTTTATTTACAATTAAAACATCTCTTTATTTACTATTAAAACATCTCTTTATTTACAATTAAAACATCTCTTTATTTACTGTTAAAACATCAGTTTATTTACTATTAAAACATCTCTTTATTTACAATTAAAACATCTCTTTATTTACTGTTAAAATATGTATTTATTTACTATTAAAACATCTCTTTATTTACTATTAAAACATCTCTTTATTTACAATTAAAACATCTCTTTATTTACAATTAAAACATCTCTTTATTTACTATTAAAACATCTCTTTATTTACAATTAAAACATCTCTTTATTTACTGTTAAAACATGTCTTTATTTACTATTAAAACATGTCTTTATTTACAATTAAAACATCTCTTTATTTACTATTAAAACATCTCTTTATTTACTATTAAAAGATCTCTTTATTTACTGTTAAAACATCAGTTTATTTACTATTAAAACATCTCTTTATTTACAATTAAAACATCTCTTTATTTACTGTTAAAACATGTCTTTATTTACAATTAAAACATCTCTTTATTTACTATTAAAACATCTCTTTATTTACTATTAAAACATCTCTTTATTTACAATTAAAACATCTCTTTATTTACTGTTAAAACATGTCTTTATTTACTGTTAAAACATGTCTTTATTTACTATTAAAACATCTCTTTATTTACAATTAAAACATCTCTTTATTTACTATTAAAACATCTCTTTATTTACTATTAAAACATCTCTTTATTTACTGTTAAAACATCAGTTTATTTACTATTAAAACATCTCTTTATTTACAATTAAAACATCTCTTTATTTACTGTTAAAACATGTCTTTATTTACAATTAAAACATCTCTTTATTTACTGTTAAAACATGTCTTTATTTACTATTAAAACATGTCTTTATTTACAATTAAAACATCTCTTTATTTACTGTTAAAACATCAGTTTATTTACTATTAAAACATCTCTTTATTTACAATTAAAACATGTCTTTATTTACTGTTAAAACATGTCTTTATTTACTATTAAAACATCTCTTTATTTACAATTAAAACATCTCTTTATTTACTGTTAAAACATCAGTTTATTTACAATTAAAACATCTCTTAATTTACAATTAAAACATCTCTTTATTTACAATTAAAACATCTCTTTATTTACTGTTAAAACATGTCTTTATTTACTGTTAAAACATCAGTTTATTTACAATTAAAACATCTCTTTATTTACAATTAAAACATGTCTTTATTTACTATTAAAACATGTCTTTATTTACTGTTAAAACATCAGTTTATTTACAATTAAAACATCTCTTTATTTACAATTAAAACATCTCTTTATTTACAATTAAAACATCTCTTTATTTACTGTTAAAACATCAGTTTATTTACAATTAAAACATCTCTTTATTTACAATTAAAACATGTCTTTATTTACTGTTAAAACATGTCTTTATTTACTATTAAAACATCTCTTTATTTACAATTAAAACATCTCTTTATTTACTGTTAAAACATCTCTTTATTTACTATTAAAACATCAGTTTATTTACAATTAAAACATCTCTTTATTTACAATTAAAACATCAGTTTATTTACTGTTAAAACATCTCTTTATTTACTATTAAAACATCAGTTTATTTACTGTTAAAACATCAGTTTATTTACTATTAAAACATCAGTTTATTTACTATTAAAACATCAGTTTATTTACTTTTAAAACATCAGTTTATTTACTTTTAAAACATCAGTTTATTTACTTTTAAAACATCAGTTTATTTACTATTAAAACATCAGTTTATTTACTGTTAAAACATCAGTTTATTTACTATTAAAACATCAGTTTAAACATTTAAAGAATTCATCAAACGTACGCTCTGGCCAGGGAACGTCCCAATGGTACACGTGAGGACAGAAGTTAAAAATGAAATGTTATTACTTTCATGTTTATTCATCTTCAAGCATCCTCGTTCCTGTCAATCACAGCTGATCACTTTCTCTCCACAAGGGGGCGCTCCAGACCAACAGTAGAAACATTCATCAAGTCACAATTCTATTTAGAGACTTTTAAAAAAGGATCAATTCATTTGTTGGAAAAATATATTTTTAAATGTGAATAAAATGAATGAAAAACGTGAAACTTGAAAAAATCAAACTAACGTGTTTCATCACCTGCTGGTAAAATAATAAAAACAAAAATAAATAGATAATAATAACAATAATACAATAATAATAATAGTAATTATAATTATAATTATAATAATAATAATAATGAGAATATAATATAATAATAATAATAATAATAATAATAATAAATAAAAATAAGCTCCTCCTTCAGAGAATCAATCTCCTCAATCGAGCCTGTTCTCTGAATCTCTCTCTCAAACCAACTAGTTCAATTACTTTGTAAACTGTTTGTTTTAGTAAACAAAATTAGTCAAGTTGATGGTGAAGTGAAAAGTGAAACATGAAGTCTTGACACCGTGTGGTCCTGAACTGCCTGATTAAAACTTAACCCCAGACAACATTCCCTCCTCCATAGTCTTCTTATCTAGTCTTACTTATTACAAACATAATACTTTAGGTACTTGGATGCCGTTTTCGTCCGCTGTGGATAGTGGGGACCAATATCTGAACCTGATTCTGGGGAGGACTAAACCACAATCTCCTGAGTGGTGCTTCCTGGTGTTGCCTCTGCTGGTTCCGCTGGTTCTGGATCTTCAAGGACACTTTCGTTTGGCAGATCCTGATGGTACCGTGGACAGATTTGATGTTGATGTCGTCTCACCGGCCCCCGATCTCAGTGCCACTCTCCATGATATTGGTCCACTTCTCTCCAGCAATGTTGCTGGAATCCATTGTTCCATCCATTGAGTATAAAGAAATCCTAGAACAATTTAAGACAAACTTAAATCACATTAGATGCCCCTTTAAGAATATCTTGAATTCGGCACTTACCAAACTGGGCACATTATCACTGACGATAACCACAGGGAGTCCATGATTGGCGAAAATGCTTCTCAAAACTGTCGCAGAGGCTGGAAGAGACTGCATCGGGTGTGCCTCGATCCACTTGGAGTAAGCATCGATGACAATGAGAAGCATTTTCCTAAATACTAGGCCACAGAAGTCTATATGCAGTGTCATCAATGGCTATGCTAATGCCCATGGATGCACCGGTGCAGCTCTATTGGACTGACATGCATGACATATGTGCACTGCTGGCTCTACATCAGCGTCCATGTATGGCCACCCCACATAACTGCGGGCCAAGTTCATCTATGATTCTCTCTCTTCCTTGGGGTGGTACTATCACCCTACTTCCCAACAGGATACAGCTTTCTTCCAAACTTGATTGTTGACGTCGGAAGTATGAAGAACCTTGCAACAACAGCTTAACTCTGGACAAAAGTTGGTCCCGTCTAGTCCACTCCTGGATCTGTTTTACATGCAGTGGTGTGACATTCATGTGCTCCATAAGCATGACAACCAAGAGAAATACTACTGGGAGTAGTTGGCAATGGAAGTCTGCTTAAAGCATCCCATTGCCATGTTCAGTAACTTCCTGCCAAAACCAAAGCCCATCTTTGCATTCTGGCTGCTGCAAGTTGTGGGACGAAAGTACAATGTGTGCCTAACAAGAACTGGTGATATACAAACAACAACTGCTGATATATAGCTAGTTGCTCTTTTTCAATTTCTGCTGATGTGAGGGATTGCGGCATGTAGCCAAGTGGTCTGTCTGCCCCATCGTAAGACAAGACAGCTCCACAACCATAAGGTGAGGTTCTGTAGCCAAGATACACAACCTCTGCAGCCATGAACACACACTTGTCTTTCTTGAGCCGGACACTCGCCTTTGAGAGTCTCCCCAGTACTGCCTCTAGGTTCTGTAAATGGCTTGTGTCATTTCCCATCACCTGAATGTTGTGGAAGTCCTTTCAAGTTGTCCATAGTGTGCTGAAACATGCCTGGGGCTGAAGGCAGCCTTGTGTATTGGAAAAGTCCACAGTGTGTGTTTATTATTGTAAACTGTTTGGAATCTTCATCAAGCAGAAGTTGCTGATAGGACTGAGACTTGACTAATGCCAATAAGTCTTCTGTCTTGGGAATGGGGTAGTTATCCAGCTTGGATACTGGATTCACTGTAACTTTGTAGTCCCCACAGATCCGTACACTTTTGTCTTGTTTTTTTAAATATGGGAACTTTAGGGGCAGCCCACTCTGAAAAACGTACAGGCTCAATGATACCTTCCTTTTCTAGTCTAGCTAACTAAAAGGATCGAAACAACGGAGTCGTTTCCGTCGCTCAAACACGACGTCACATCCGTCCCGGGTCTTATCCTTCGCTTTGTGCAGAAAGATGAACAATCCAGAGTGTGTAACGGGTTGTTTATTCGCTGCTTCAAGTCAAAGAAAATACAAGCTTTCAATAATTCATCAATAATGGTGGCGAGCTGTAAAAAGTTCGCTATATTTAAGTCAAAGTCCACACCCAGTGGGTCGTTCTTTCCGGCCAAATTGTTCTTTCAAGTTCCCTGTGTTACCAATCCCCCATTGAGAGACTTCCTAATTTGACTCCTTTTAATCTAATTATTTAAATGTTCTTGGGCGGAGTTAACATGTTGTGGGTGTTGTTTTCCTGTCTTCTGCTTCCCCCCCCGGGGTGTTGCCGGACCTGTTTATTCCTGTCCCTTTGTCAGATGTAGTTGCAGGCAGACAAAAAATGTTGATTCTACCGGTGTTTTTGACCCTAATTCTGATTCAAGCTTGTCTTTAACCAGTAATCAGTTGTGAGTGGAATGTTGATTGTGAATGTGTTGTCAAACGTTCCCACTCTTAGATCAAATGAGTAAATTGTACTTTATATTTTGATTATCTTTTAGCATTAATTTAATTTAAGTATGGCGTATAAGTATATAACAATTTTGATCCAACATAACTCATTCTGAACCTTCTCCCTTAGGGCATATGGCAGTGGCTTGGCTTTTAAAATAATGTGGTTTTGCGGCTGGGTTAACATACATTTTTGCAGTTGCTCCTACTTAAGTACCCAGTTCCCCTTTAAACACATCTTTGTGCCGTGACGGAAGAGTATCCAATTCCTTTTGCTGCCCCATCTGAAATCTGAAAATAGCCCAGTCTAGCTGCTACCTATCTAGCTAATAGCTTTCAGCCAATTTCTTCCTACTAAGTTTGGACCATTAACTTTGACACCCAACAGAAACATAATTTCTGTTTGCCCTTTGTAAGTGATTGAGGCCTTCATTACCTACCACTCCAACCTAATTTCTTGTTTAAGTGACCAGTTTTTGTTTGAAGTAGTGATCCACCCCCTATTTTCTTGCACGATTCTTCAATCATTACTGTAATGCCGGAACAAGGGTCTATTTCAAACTAAATGTTATGTCCGTTTACTATTTTTTGTTCCTTATATGACTCAACTTTTTCCTCTTGTCAAGATTGTACAATATTTGGATATCTTCCAGCCTGTGAGTTGCACCTCTTGTCTTTCCCCAGTTCTGTCTTGTTTGTTTGGGTCCTCGGCTTCTCCTGGCTAAGTGCCCCCTCTTGTGACAGTTGTGGCACACTGCGTCTCTGAAACGGCAATCGGCGGATGAGTGGTTCTCTCCACATCTGAAACATCCTCCCATCGCTGTCGGTGTCTGTGTCTGCCGCTCTGCTGTTGAAGACTGAAGTTAGTGAAGATATCCCTCTGTTACACTGTGCTGCAGTTCTGCTACACCCTTAGATGCTGCTTCCATCGATGTTGCCTACTCGACTGCTCTTGCCAGTGACAGTCTGTCGTCTGCTTTTGATAACAAATGTCTTTGGATGCGGTCATCATTAACCCCCTAACTTAATTTGTCTCTGAGCAAGTCATCCAGTGTAGTACCAAAACCCATGAGTTATTGGTTACATAACTTCAGGTTCTAAGATTGATGCAAAGCCCTCCAACCACTTTGCTATTGGTTTATCCTCAGCGCCTGCCTCGTCTCTGAGAAAGCTCAATGAACTTTCCACCCAGGTGGGGAATACCCAACTACTAAAAACTCAGCTGGGAAAGGCGGCACCTGGGCCACGTGGTTAGAGGGCTTCGCACCAATCGTAGAACCTGAAGTTATGAAACCAATAACTCAGGGGTTCTACGTCTTTTGATGCTCCGCCCTCTAACTACTTCGCTGTTGGTTTATCCTCAAGGCCCTGCCTCGTCTCTGAGAAAACTCAATGAACTTGCCACCCAGCTGGGGAATACCCAACGCACTTCCTCCTACTGAAAACTCAGCTGGGAAAGGTGGCACCTGGACGACGTGGTTAGAGGGCCTCGCACCAATCGTAGAACCTGAAGTTGTGAAACCAATAACTCAGGGGTTCCACTTCCTTTGGTGCTCCACCCTTTAACCGCTTAGCTATTGGTTTAAACCAAGACGAAGCCGAACAGGATCAATGTACCCCCAGCTGGACGCCGCTCCTCCCAGCAGCATCACAAGGGGGACGTCAGTGGTCAAAACAATGTGAGCTACTGATCCTGTAGCCACGTCGAGGAGATAGGCTCTGGCGAAGGTTGAGGTGGACGCCCAAGAAGCGACTGAGCAGACGACCTCTGCTGCTACACCCTGCCAAAAAACACTGAGGCTGCCACACCGCAGGCGGAGTGTGCCCCAAGTCCGCTAGGAGCAGATCAACTCGCTGCCCGCCTGCATGCCTAGTGGGGTTAATCAGAGGCCCTGAGGAAGAACCAAAGAGGACATGTGAGGTTCTCCTTGCTGGCAAGGTCCGCCACCTAGTGACTGAACAGAGACCATATTTCTGCAGCCACCGACTCGGAAAAACCCCAGCTCGCCCCGGCACACACTGAGCTCTGAGAGAGAGCAGGTGATGGTCTGCCCACAGCCAGATCTTCTTTGCCACACTGAGAAGGGCTAGACCTGGATGCGTCTGTGAATCTACAAATGCTTCCTTGCACATATTTCCGGACCACAGGAGAGAAATCCTTCCAGGCTGTTGCTCCTAAGCTTTGGAACGATCTTCCTCTGTGTTTGATGATCTACTGACTCCTTCAAGAAACATCTCAAGACACCTTTAATTGTGCAGGCCTTTCCCTGACTTTATGGGACTCCTGTGTCTGTCTTATGTGTCTTGATTATAGAGCAAATGTACATGATTTCCCGCCTTTATAGGTAGTGGACTGCACCCAGTTGGGTGGCAAGTTCATTGATCTTTCTCAGAGACGAGGCAGGGCCTCAAGGATAAAGGAAGCGGTTCAGTGAGGATCCTGTTCCTGGACTTTTCTAGTGCCTTCAACACCATCCAGCCCACTCTGCTGCAGGACAAATTGACACAGATGCATGTGGACCCTGGTCTGGTCTCCTGGATTACGGATTATCTTACTGATAGACCACAGTATGTCAGGCTGAAGGACATCACGTCTGACACTGTGGTGTGCAGTACAGGAGCACCTCAGGGGACAGTACTGGCCCCTCTCCTCTTCACCATCTACACTTCAGACTTCTGCTACAACTCAGAGCTGAGTCTCGTCCAGAAGTATGCTGACGACACTGCTATTGTTGGATGCATCAGGGACAACAGTGAAGACGAGTACAGGAGTCTGATACGTGACTTTGTGCCCTGGAGTGAGAGGAACCACCTGCAGCTGAACACCTCAAAGACCAAGGAGCTGGTCTTAGACTTCGGGAGGTCCAGGACAAAGCCACGTCCAGTGTCCATCAGAGGTGACAAGGTGTAGATAGTGGACAACTATAGGTACCTCGGTGTGTGGATGGACAGTAAACTGGACTGGTCCTGCAACACAGACCATGTATATAAGAAGGTTCAGAGTAGACTGTACTTTCTGAGGAGGCTTCGATCATTTAACATCTGCAAGAAGCTCCTCTGCATGTTCGACCAGTCTGTAGTGGCCAGTGTCATGTTCTATGCTGTGGTGTGTTGGGGTGGAAATGTGTCCAAGAGGAGGTCAACAGGTCAACAGGTTGATCAGGAGGGCTGGCTCTGTGGTTGGCATGAAGCTGGACTCACTGGTGACAGTTGCTGAGAGAAGATCATTGAACAAACTACTGTCCATCATGGATGATGACATCATCCTCTCAACACTGTCATCAGTGAGCAGAGAAGCAGATGAAGCACGAATGCTCCTCCCATGATGCAACACTAATAGACTCAAGGATTCATTCCTCGGGCTATTAAATTGTACAATTCTGAGTTCGGGGGCAGAAGTGAAAGTATCTGGATGTTCTGTTCTATGTTAGTCTTTGTATCCTTTGTCTTTGTTGTTTTTCTTTGATCTATGTTCTTTATCTTTATCTTTAGACTTAGATTGTATCATCTTGTTCTTTATCTTTATTTCTCTTTTTTCTTGTTCTTATTTTATTTTGATATATTTTTTGTGAAAAATTGCTGTATTTGCTGTGGCTATTGGAAAAAAACAACAAAGTTCTACCTTACCTTACCTTACCTTGCCTTATAATCCAATAGCGAAGCTTTTAGAGGGCGCAGCACCAAAAGAAGTAGAACCACAGTGTTCAGACATCCTCCTCAACTCTGTCATGAATGAAGCAATTGTTTGACCATGTGGTCTGATTTTAGATGGAACTTTGAAACGTTCACAATGACACTGAGTTCTGACACAACTCTCTCCGCGTTTACTTTCCACCACATGCTCAGTAGAAGATCTCTTGCTCTCCATCCACAGACTTGTTGGCAACAAAGTAAAATTCCAAACGTTCTGCATTGATGTCACAACTCAATGCTTCTTCTTGTGAGACTAATCCAGCACTGCTATCTCTGGTAGGACCCCTAACAGAGAACCTTGTGGTCCCAGGACTGCCTGATTAAAACTAAACCCCAGACAACATTATAGCAGTAAACAAAGTTAGTTAAATTGATTTGTAATTTGAATTGAACTAGTGAAGCAGTACTGGTTTGGTTTGAAAGCATCAAATCATTAGTTACAGATGCTGATGTGATGAAGTTCTGGACGCGGTTCTGGAGGAGGTTCTGGAGGAGGTTCTGGACGAGGTTCTGGACGAGGTTCTGGACGAGGTTCTGGACGTGGATCCATTGATGAACCAGAGACGTCAATGTTCTGCTGCCATTAACATGTTTCCACACTGATCAAAACACTGATCAAAACACTGATCAAAACACTGAGAAGTGACACTGGAGCTCCATTCCATTCCATTCCATTCCATTCCATCACAGCAGGACAAAGACTTTGACAGAGAAATCATTCAATGTTTACCAGGAAACGTCTCATAACATTGTGATATTTAACCTTCATTATAGTTTCATTTCAAATGATGTTGCAACAAATAAAGAGGAACAACATCCAAATGATGATTGTTAGGGTTAAATAATTATCAAACAAGTGTAGATGAGATGAAATAAATCATTTCAAAATAAACGTTAATTCTGTGTATTCTAGTCCACGGATGTAAACACTGTTAAACTGCACCTTTATTTCTGGAACAGGCGCATTGCGTAATGTTACTAGAAAGAGCTGCTGGATCACGAGATTATGTTTCCTTCCCTCTGAGTTCAGGCTGTTCTCTCGAACACTCGGGGAAACAGCGCCACCAGGTAGACACGGCAGGTACTGCATCTGTACACGTGACAACATTAGGACACGAGAGACGAGAACAACACACGTGCCAAATAATTCTAACGTGTTTCATGTTGACTGTTTTAATTCTAACAAACACGAAGGAACTATTTAACCATGAATCATAAAACCATTTGTTGTCATGATGTGACGCTTTCTTCAAGAAAATTAAGATATTTATCATCATTTACGCATAAATATGTTACTATGTCTCTATTATCACTTCGTGTTGTGTTTTGAATGATATAAATTGTGATAATATCATCAGTTATATAATAATATCATCAGATACATAATAATATCATCAGATAAATAATAATATCATCAGATATATAATAATATCATCAGGTACATAATAATATCATCAGTTATATAATAATATCATCAGATACATAATAATATCATCAGATACATAATAATATCATCAGATACATAATAATATCATCAGTTATATAATAATATCATCAGTTATATAATAATATCATCAGATACATAATAATATCATCAGATACATAATAATATCATCAGTTATATAATAATATCATCAGATACATAATAATATCATCAGATATATAATAATATCATCAGATATATAATAATATCATCAGTTATATAATAATATCATCAGATACATAATAATATCATCAGATAAATAATAATATCATCAGATATATAATAATATCATCAGTTATATAATAATATCATCAGGTACATAATAATATCATCAGATACATAATAATATCATCAGATAAATAATAATATCATCAGATATATAATAATATCATCAGGTACACAATAATATCATCAGATACATAATAATATCATCAGATACATAATAATATCATCAGATATATAATAATATCATCAGATATATAATAATATCATCAGATACATAATAATATCATCAGATATATAATAATATCATCAGATACATAATAATATCATCAGATACATAATAATATTATCATTATGCATAATATATGTATAGAAGTACACATATATATATATAAATATTTCAGGATATATTTAGTAATAATATATATTATATTTAATAAGGATATGTTTGCTATATTTGTCGAAATATTTAATGATGGATGTAAGAACATATTTGATGATGTATTTGATTAAATACTCATTTAATTACATTTTAAAGATTTAATAATTGTTGCAACAAAATTGTTTTTTCTCTTTAATAGGAGAAATGTGCTCGCGCTGTCCTGGAAGCTGCATAACTACCACAAGCGTCATATTGGCAAACATCTCCCTAGTCGTTGAATTAAAATGGAAGATATTTATATTGAAATAATCCAGGAGTAAAGTGTCAGCAGTGCTTTTGTTGTCGCTGTTCCGGTTGACGGCATTTTTCGCAAACGTCATAATATGCTGTCAGTCGGTCCACGACAGCGCAATAAAATGCCACCAAAAATAGCTCCGTGGGTCCAATCCACGGGGATGAAGACCAAACACACGCAGACATCTGAACAAACGTCTTCTGCTGTGAAAGCGACAAATCGAAACCAACTCTGGGCTTAAAGGAGCCTCTTTTGCTGTCGACATGTGTTGCTATCTTCCAGGACCTGCAGCGATCCATTCAAGCCAGCAAGTTTGAGCTCGAGCTCGTTTGGATCTTTTGAGAAGAACGTCGAGATGGAGCCGAACTCACTCAAGGTACCGAAGGTTCTCACGTTATCTTCACTGAGGGTTCTAGCTTTAAACTCACTCAAGGTACCGAAGGTTCTCACGTTATCTTCACTGAGGGTTCTAGCTTTAAACTCACTCAAGGTACCGAAGGTTCTCACGTTATCTTCACTGAGGGTTCTAGCTTTAAACTCACTCAAGGTACCGAAGGTTCTCACGTTATCTTCACTGAGGGTTCTAGCTTTAAACTCACTCAAGGTACCGAAGGTTCTCACGTTATCTTCACTGAAGGTTCTAGTTTTAGTTTCACTGAAGGTTCTGAAGGTTCTGAAGGTTCTGAAGGCTCGAGCTTCTCAGACTATATTGTCCTCCAGACTCTGAAGAACTTTCCCTCGAGGCTGGTTAACGTTCGTCCATCGTTGAGTCTAAGAATAGACTCCATATATCGCGATATATCGCGGACCGAGAGTATCGTGATGTGTGTTAAGAGTGTAGTAAGTGTGTATTAAGTGTGTATTAAGTGTGTATTAAGTGTGTGTGTGTGTGTGTGTGTGTGTCCACAGTGGGTCGGCTCGTCTTGCGGCTTCCACGGACCCTCCATCTTCTACAAAGCCTTCTCGTTCCTCCAGGAGAGCCGGACCAGGCTGGTGTCTCTGGGAGACTTCTTCCTGGTCCGCCTCAGACCCTCAGACCCGGTGTGTGTGGCGGAGCTGCAGCTGCTGTGGGAAGAAAGATCCTCTAAAGTCCTGCTGTCGAGCTCCAGACTCTACTTCCTGCCCGAGGACTCCACGCTCGGAAGAACTGTCAATCATGGAGAGGTGAGCCTTCTGATGTCACGTGTGAACATGTATGTTGTACTTATACATGTATGAACATTTATACACAGATATACACATATGTAAACATATATACACATATGTAAACATATAGAAACTTATATAAACATATATAAACATTTATACACATATATACACATATATAAACATATAGAAACTTATATAAACATATATAAACATTTATACACATATATAAACATATATAAACATATAGAAACTTATATAAACATATATAAACATTTATAAACATATATTAACATTTATAAATATATATAAACATATATAAACATGTATACACATATATACACATATATAAACATATATAAACGTATATAAACATGTATAAATATATATAAACATATGTAAACATATATAAACATATATAAAGTTTTACCTTACCTTACCTTATAAACATTTATAAACATGTATACATATATATAACATATGTAAACATATATAAAGTTTTACCTTACCTTACCTTATAAACATTTATAAACATGTATAAATACATATAAACATATGTAAACATATATAAACATATATAAAGATATATAAACATATGTAAACATATATAAAGATATATAAAGATATATAAAGATATATAAACATATGTAAACATATATAAAGATATATAAACATATATAAAGATATATACACATTTATAAACATGTATAAATATATATAAACATATGTAAACATATATAAACATATACAAAGATATATAAACATATATAAACATGTATAAATATATATAAACATATGTAAACATATATAAACATATATAAAGATATATAAACATATGTAAACATATATAAACATATATACAGATATATAAACATATGTAAACATATATAAACATATGTAAACATATATAAACATATATAAACATTTATAAACATGTATAAAGATATATAAACATATGTAAACATATATATACATATATAAACATATATAAATATATGTAAACATATTAAAACATATATAAACATATATAAACATATATAAATATATGTAAACATATTAAAACATATATAAACATATGTAAACATATATAAACATATATAAACATTTATAAACATGTATAAAGATATATAAACATATGTAAACATATATAAACATATATAAATATATGTAAACATATTCAAACATATATAAACATATATAAACATATATAAATATATGTAAACATATTAAAACATATATAAACATATGTAAACATATGTAAACATATATAAACATATAAAAACATTCACAAACATCCATGTGTTCATCGATGTTAAGCAACAACTTGAAAGAACCGTTGAAACTCTTCCATGTTACACACACAACTGTGTTACACACACACACAACTGTGTTACAGACACACACAACTGTGTTACACACACACACAACTGTGTTACACACACAACTGTGTTACACACACACACAACTGTGTTACACACACACACACCACTGTGTTACACACACACACAACTGTGTTACACACACACACCACTGTGCTACACACACACACACCACTGTGCTACACACACATATGTGTTACACACACACACCACTGTGCTACACACATATGTGTTACATGTGTGAAAATGAAGGCAATAGTTGTGACTCTTATGTATTTGATCGGTGACTTGATTATTATTTCTCTCCTTTAAACACGTGATGTTTCGACACATTCATGGAGATTTAATAACGTTTGTTTATGACATAAAGATATTTGGATGTAAATATAATATTGTTTATGACATAAAGATATTTGGATGTAAATATAATATAGTTTATGACATAAAGATATTTGGATGTAAATATAATATAGTTTATGACATAAAGATATTTGGATGTAAATATAATATAGTTTATGACATAAAGATATTTGGATGTAAATATAATATTGTTTATGACATAAAGATATTTGGATGTAAATATAATATAGTTTATGACATAAAGATATTTGGATGTAAATATAATATAGTTTATGACATAAAGATATTTGGATGTAAATATAATATTGTTTATGACATAAAGATATTTGGATGTAAATATAATATAGTTTATGACATAAAGATATTTGGATGTAAATATAATATAGTTTATGACATAAAGATATTTGGATGTAAATATAATATAGTTTATGACATAAAGATATTTGGATGTAAATATAATATTGTTTATGACATAAAGATATTTGGATGTAAATATAATATTGTTTATGACATAAAGATATTTGGCTGTAAATATAATATTGTTTATGACATAAAGATATTTGGATGTAAATATAATATAGTTTATGACATAAAGATATTTGGATGTAAATATAATATTGTTTATGACATAAAGATATTTGGATGTAAATATAATATAGTTTATGACATAAAGATATTTGGATGTAAATATAATATTGTTTATGACATAAAGATATTTGGATGTAAATATAATATTGTTTATGACATAAAGATATTTGGATGTAAATATAATATAGTTTATGACATAAAGATATTTGGATGTAAATATAATATTGTTTATGACATAAAGATATTTGGATGTAAATATAATATTGTTTATGACATAAAGATATTTGGCTGTAAATATAATATTGTTTATGACATAAAGATATTTGGATGTAAATATAATATTGTTTATGACATAAAGATATTTGGATGTAAATATAATATAGTTTATGACATAAAGATATTTGGATGTAAATATAATATTGTTTATGACATAAAGATATTTGGATGTAAATATAATATTGTTTATGACATAAAGATATTTGGATGTAAATATAATATTGTTTATGACATAAAGATATTTGGATGTAAATATAATATAGTTTAAGACATAAAGATATTTGGATGTAAATATAATATTGTTTATGACATAAAGATATTTGGATGTAAATATAATATTGTTTATGACATAAAGATATTTGGATGTAAATATAATATAGTTTATGACATAAAGATATTTGGATGTAAATATAATATAGTTTATGACATAAAGATATTTGGATGTAAATATAATATAGTTTATGACAAAGATATTTGGATGTAAATATAATATAGTTTATGACATAAAGATATTTGGATGTAAATATAATATTGTTTATGACATAAAGATATTTGGATGTAAATATAATATAGTTTATGACATAAAGATATTTGGATGTAAATATAATATAGTTTATGACATAAAGATATTTGGATGTAAATATAATATTGTTTATGACATAAAGATATTTGGATGTAAATATAATATTGTTTATGACATAAAGATATTTGGATGTAAATATAATATTGTTTATGACATAAAGATATTTGGATGTAAATATAATATTGTTTATGACATAAAGATATTTGGATGTAAATATAATATAGTTTATGACATAAAGATATTTGGATGTAAATATAATATTGTTTATGACAAAGATATTTGGATGTAAATATAATATTGTTTATGACATAAAGATATTTGGATTTAAATGTTATATTGTTTATGACATAAAGACGTTTGTTGCAGACGTATTATTATTTATGACACAGAGCCTTGTTTGTACTTCCTGCTGATGTCGAACATTCCTTCCTGCTGAGTAATAGAATATCATGTTTCTTTCTAAACGTCTCACGTCTGAGAAGCAGAATCTTGAGTCGATCTCATCCTTTCAGCCTTAAACACGTAATTATTGACTCATTACTTAGAGACCGACCATGTTGCGCAACCGCTGTAGCTCCGCCCCTTTCCACAGAGACTCATTTGCATGACAAAGTGATTTCATCTGGAAACCATTGATTTACAAAAGCAACAGTGAAGGAAAAAAAGACACGTTTTCTTATTTCCTGACATCAAGTCACTCATTGATTCACGTGTCACTCAAACATTCTCTTCTACACGTTTGATGAATGTTCTTCTGTCAAGAACCATCAGAGCCGTGGATCCTTCACGTTCTTCAAGAACCATCTTGAGTTTGTTACACAACATGAATGAAACAAGACGCACACACAGCAACAACTGTGTGTTTGTATATCAATACATGTGTCTGAAGCTAATCCTGTTACACAATCATCGGAGGTTATTGAGTCACGTTTGTGTCTGAGGTGTTTGGAGGCGACGACACAATGGAGCTACTATTCTGCATCATTATCTTTTCTCTCGTAATAATGCTTTCCTGCGGCGCGTCGCTGATGCAACACTTGTTCACACATGTTTCAACTCATTCATTTCTTCAGCGTGTTGTGCAGCAGCAGCCAATCCCAGCCGCTCTGGGTGAGAGGCAGGGGACACTGTGTAAACTGTGTGGATATAACAAGCACACGTTCAATAACAAATACACTTTTGTTTCACGTCGATGAACTCACTGGTTTATGTGTTGAAAAGATGTCGACTCGCACTCGTACAGAAGTCGTATCTAAAGTGTTTCGGTTCTTCATCGTCTTCCTCACGTGTTTCCTCTGCTGACATCTAAGAAAATAACAATTGAGTTATTTGTAATATATATCTAGTTGTTGTGAAGGTCGTGATGTTCTGAACGATCTTCTCCACATGAGTCACTGGTTGACTCTCGTCCACGAGCTGCACTCGTCGCTGTGTTTTCGCTGCTAATGCTGGAAACTCGACATATTTATAGAAGCAGGTCATGATTTCCCAGCAGGAATTCTTCAGGAAATGAAATGGAACTCACGATCCAGAGATGTTTCCAACAATCACTGCTCGACCACGAGAGTAGATGTGACGTGTTCTCCGTTCAAGGAACAACTTAAGGTCCTCAGGTAGATCTTCTGTCCACACGTGTGATCCTTCAATGATCTCCATGATTTAGGATCAACAACGAGCTTCATGAACATCAGTGACGTGTGTTCAACCTTCACCCGTTATCATGTGTTTCTTTCATCTTAGTGTATCTATTTTTCAACATTGTGTTCTCACAACTGCTGGAGTCGCTACGTTTACGACTCCATGTTGTAAAACATCTTGAGTCTCATGTTCTTCATGTTCTTCTCCACGGGAGAACAATCTTCTCCACGAGTGATTGTTTCTCACGTTAATAAACTGGGATGATCTGAAGTGTCGTGAATCATCGTGTTGTTGCTCCACACGATGCTGTTACTTCGAAGACACATTAAATGTGTTCTGACTTGTCGTTGTGTAGCTGAGGTGGCAAAAGAAAAGAACATGTTGATATGAAGACTTGTCGACAGACGTGTTATCTTTGCTGTCGGTCCAGGTTTGTTGTTGACACTTAAGTTTGTAACTCCTGGATCATCTTGAATGAAAAGTTGTGTCGCCTCCGATGAAGCTTCATGTTGTGTCTCTGATGAAGCTTCATGTTGTGTCTCTGATGAAGCTTCATGTTGTGTCTCTGATGAAGCTTCATGTTGTGTCTCTGATGAAGCTTCGTGTTGTGTCTCTGATGAAACTTCATGTTGTGTCCCTGATGAAGTTTCATGTTGTCTCTGATGAAGCTTCATGTTGTGTCTCTGATGAAGCTTCATGTTGTGTCTCTGATGAAGCTTCATGTTGTGTCTCTGATGAAGCTTCGTGTTGTGTCTCTGATGAAGCTTCATGTTGTGTCTCTGATGAAGCTTCATGTTGTGTCTCTGATGAAGCTTCAAGTTGTGTCTCTGATGAAGTTTCATGTTGTGTCTCTGATGAAGCTTCATGTTGTGTCTCTGATGAAGCTTCATGTTTTGTCTCTGATGAAGCTTCATGTTGTGTCTCTGATGAAGCTTCATGTTGTGTCTCTGATGAAGCTTCATGTTTTGTCTCTGATGAAGCTTCATGTTGTGTCTCTGATGAAGCTTCATGTTTTGTCTCTGATGAAGCTTCAAGTTGTGTCCCTGATGAAGCTTCATGTTGTCTCTGATGAAGCTTCACGTTGTGTCTTTGATGAAGCTTCATGTTGTGTCTCTGATGAAGCTTCATGTTTTGTCTCTGATGAAGCTTCATGTTGTGTCTCTGATGAAGCTTCATGTTTTGTCTCTGATGAAGCTTCATGTTGTGTCTCTGATGAAGCTTCAAGTTGTGTCCCTGATGAAGTTTCATGTTGTCTCTGATGAAGCTTCACGTTGTGTCTTTGATGAAGCTTCATGTTGTGTCTCTGATGAAGCTTCATGTTGTGTCTCTAAAGAAGCTTCATGTTGTGTCGTCTCTGATGAAGCTTCATGTTGTGTCTCTAAAGAAGCTTCATGTTGTGTCTCTGATGAAGCTTCAAGTTGTGTCCCTGATGAAGTTTCATGTTGTCTCTGATGAAGCTTCATGTTGTGTCTCTGATGAAGCTTAATGTTGTGTCTCTGATGAAGCTTAATGTTGTGTCTCTGATGAAGCTTCGTGTTGTGTCTCTGATGAAGCTTCATGTTGTGTCTCTGATGAAGCTTCATGTTGTGTCTCTGATGAAGCTTCGTATTGTGTCTCTGATGAAGCTTCATGTTGTGTCTCTGATGAAGCTTCATGTTGTGTCTCTGATGAAGCTTCATGTTGTGTCTCTGATGAAGCTTCATGTTGTGTCTCTGATGAAGCTTCATGTTGTGTCTCTGATGAAGCTTCATGTTGTGTCTCTGATGAAGCTTCATGTTGTGTCTCTGATGAAGCTTCATGTTGTGTCTCTGATGAAGCTTCATGTTGTGTCTCTGATGAAGCTTCATGTTGTGTCTCCGATGAAGCTTCATGTTGTGTCTCCGATGAAGCTTCATGTTGTGTCTCCGATGAAGCTTCATGTTGTGTCTCCGATGAAGCTTCATGTTGTGTCTCCGATGAAGCTTCATGTTGTGTCTCTGATGAAGCTTCATGTTGTGTCTCTGATGAAGCTTCATGTTGTGTCTCTGATGAAGCTTCATGTTGTGTCTCTGATGAAGCTTCACGTTGTGTCTCTGATGAAGTTTCATGTTGTCTCTGATGAAGCTTAATGTTGTGTCTCTGATGAAGCTTCGTGTTGTGTCTCTGATGAAGCTTCATGTTGTGTCTCTGATGAAGCTTCATGTTGTGTCTCTGATGAAGCTTCGTATTGTGTCTCTGATGAAGCTTCATGTTGTGTCTCTGATGAAGCTTCATGTTGTGTCTCTGATGAAGCTTCATGTTGTGTCTCTGATGAAGCTTCATGTTGTGTCTCTGATGAAGCTTCATGTTGTGTCTCTGATGAAGCTTCATGTTGTGTCTCTGATGAAGCTTCATGTTGTGTCTCTGATGAAGCTTCATGTTGTGTCTCTGATGAAGCTTCATGTTGTGTCTCTGATGAAGCTTCATGTTGTGTCTCTGATGAAGCTTCATGTTGTGTCTCCGATGAAGCTTCATGTTGTGTCTCCGATGAAGCTTCATGTTGTGTCTCTGATGAAGCTTCATGTTGTGTCTCTGATGAAGCTTCATGTTGTGTCTCTGATGAAGCTTCATGTTGTGTCTCTGATGAAGCTTCATGTTGTGTCTCTGATGAAGTTTCATGTTGTCTCTGATGAAGCTTCATGTTGTGTCTCTGATGAAGCTTAATGTTGTGTCTCTGATGAAGCTTCATGTTGTCTCTGATGAAGCTTCATGTTGTGTCTCTGATGAAGCTTCATGTTGTGTCTCTGATGAAGCTTCACGTTGTGTCTCTGATGAAGTTTCATGTTGTCTCTGATGAAGCTTAATGTTGTGTCTCTGATGAAGTTTCATGTTGTGTCTCTGATGAAGTTTCATGTTGTCTCTGATGAAGCTTAATGTTGTGTCTCTGATGAAGTTTCATGTTGTGTCTCCGATGAAGCTTCATGTTGTGTCTCCGATGAAGCTTCATGTTGTGTCTCCGATGAAGCTTCATGTTGTGTCTCCGATGAAGCTTCATGTTGTGTCTCTGATGAAGCTTCATGTTGTGTCTCTGATGAAGCTTCATGTTGTGTCTCTGATGAAGCTTCATGTTGTGTCTCTGATGAAGCTTCACGTTGTGTCTCTGATGAAGTTTCATGTTGTCTCTGATGAAGCTTAATGTTGTGTCTCTGATGAAGCTTCGTGTTGTGTCTCTGATGAAGCTTCATGTTGTGTCTCTGATGAAGCTTCATGTTGTGTCTCTGATGAAGCTTCGTATTGTGTCTCTGATGAAGCTTCATGTTGTGTCTCTGATGAAGCTTCATGTTGTGTCTCTGATGAAGCTTCATGTTGTGTCTCTGATGAAGCTTCATGTTGTGTCTCTGATGAAGCTTCATGTTGTGTCTCTGATGAAGCTTCATGTTGTGTCTCTGATGAAGCTTCATGTTGTGTCTCTGATGAAGCTTCATGTTGTGTCTCTGATGAAGCTTCATGTTGTGTCTCTGATGAAGCTTCATGTTGTGTCTCTGATGAAGCTTCATGTTGTGTCTCCGATGAAGCTTCATGTTGTGTCTCCGATGAAGCTTCATGTTGTGTCTCTGATGAAGCTTCATGTTGTGTCTCTGATGAAGCTTCATGTTGTGTCTCTGATGAAGCTTCATGTTGTGTCTCTGATGAAGCTTCATGTTGTGTCTCTGATGAAGCTTCACGTTGTGTCTCTGATGAAGTTTCATGTTGTCTCTGATGAAGCTTCATGTTGTGTCTCTGATGAAGCTTAATGTTGTGTCTCTGATGAAGCTTCATGTTGTCTCTGATGAAGCTTCATGTTGTGTCTCTGATGAAGCTTCATGTTGTGTCTCTGATGAAGCTTCACGTTGTGTCTCTGATGAAGTTTCATGTTGTCTCTGATGAAGCTTAATGTTGTGTCTCTGATGAAGTTTCATGTTGTGTCTCTGATGAAGTTTCAT
>NC_141828.1:3837524-3850024 GCF_982586985.1 Callionymus lyra
ACTAACTGTAGAACAAACTGTAGAACAAACGGTAGAACTAACTGTAGAACTTACTGTGGAACTAACTGTAGAACAAACTGTGAGCAAACTGTAGAACAAACTGTAGAACAAACTGTAGAACTAACTGTAGAACTAACTGTAGAACTAACCGTAGAACAAACTGTAGAACAAACTGTAGAACTAACGGTAGAACAAACTGTAGAACTAACGGTAGAACTAACTGTAGAACAAACTGTAGAACAAACTGTAGAACTAACGGTAGAACAAACTGTAGAACTAACTGTAGAACAAACTGTAGAACTAACGGTAGAACTAACTGTAGAACAAACTGTAGAACAAACTGTAGAACAAACTGTAGAACTAACGGTAACACAAACTGTAGAACAAACTGTAGAACTAACTGTAGAACAAACTGTAGAACTAACGGTAGAACAAACTGTAGAACAAACTGTAGAACAAACTGTAGAACTAACGGTAGAACAAACTGTAGAACTAACTGTAGAACTAACGGTAGAACTAACTGTAGAACAAACTGTAGAACTAACTGTAGAACAAACTGTAGAACAAACTGTAGAACTAACTGTAGAACAAACTGTAGAACTAACGGTAGAACTTACTGTAGAACAAACTGTAGAACTAACTGTAGAACAAACTGTAGAACTAACTGTAGAACAAACTGTAGAACTAACTGTAGAACAAACTGTAGAACTAACGGTAGAACAAACTGTAGAACTAACGGTAGAACTAACTGTAGAACAAACTGTAGAACTAACGGTAGAACAAACTGTAGAACAAACTGTAGAACAAACTGTAGAACAAACGGTAGAACTAACTGTAAAACAAACTGTAGAACTAACGGTAGAACAAACTGTAGAACAAACTGTAGAACAAACTGTAGAACTAACCGTAGAACTAACGGTAGAACAAACTGTAGAACAAACTGTAGAACTAACTGTAGAACCAACGGTAGAACTAACTGTAGAACAAACTGTAGAACAAAACTGTAGAACAAACTGTAGAACAAACTGTAGAACTAACTGTAGAACAAACTGTAGAACTAACTGTAGAACAAACTGTAGAACAAACTGTAGAACCAACTGTAGAACAAACTGTAGAACTAACTGTAGAACAAACTGTAGAACAAACTGTAGAACAAACTGTAGAACTAACGGTAGAACTAACTGTAGAACAAACTGTAGAACTAACTGTAGAACAAACTGTAGAACTAACTGTAGAACAAACTGTAGAACTAACTGTAGAACAAACTGTAGAACTAACGGTAGAACAAACTGTAGAACTAACGGTAGAACAAACTGTAGAACTAACGGTAGAACTAACTGTAGAACAAACTGTCGAACTAACGGTAGAACTAACTGTAGAACAAACTGTAGAACAAACTGTAGAATAAACTGTAGAAGAAACTGTAGAACTAACTGTAGAACAAACTGTAGAACAAACTGTAGAACTAACTGTAGAACAAACTGTAGAACAAACTGTAGAACTAACTGTAGAACAAACTGTAGAACTAACTGTAGAACAAACTGTAGAACAAACTGTAGAACAAACTGTAGAACTAACTGTAGAACTAACTGTAGAACTAACTGTAGAACAAACTGTAGAACAAACTGTAGAACAAACTGTAGAACTAACTGTAGAACAAACTGTAGAACTAACGGTAGAACTAACGGTAGAACAAACTGTAGAACTAACTGTAGAACTAACTGTAGAACAAACTGTAGAACAAACTGTAGAACTAACGGTAGAACTAACGGTAGAACAAACTGTAGAACTAACTGTAGAACTAACTGTAGAAGAAACTGTAGAACAAACTGTAGAACAAACTGTAGAACTAACGGTAGAACAAACTGTAGAACTAACTGTAGAACTAACTGTAGAACAAACTGTAGAACAAACTGTAGAACTAACGGTAGAACTAACTGTAGAACAAACTGTAGAACTAACTGTAGAACAAACTGTAGAACAAACTGTAGAACAAACTGTAGAACAAACTGTAGAACTAACTGTAGAACAAACTGTA
Organism: Callionymus lyra; assembly: GCF_982586985.1. NCBI lineage: Eukaryota > Metazoa > Chordata > Actinopteri > Syngnathiformes > Callionymidae > Callionymus > Callionymus lyra. Next base: position 3,839,563 of record NC_141828.1, read on the forward strand.
GAACAAACTGTAGAACAAACTGTAGAACTAACTGTAGAACAAACTGTAGAACTAACGGTAGATCTAACTGTAGAAGAAACTGTAGAACAAACTGTAGAACTAACTGTAGAACTAACTGTAGAACAAACTGTAGAACAAACTGTAGAACAAACTGTAGAACTAACTGTAGAACAAACTGTAGAACTAACTGTAGAACAAACTGTAGAACTAACTGTAGAACAAACTGTAGAACAAACTGTAGAACAAACTGTAGAACAAACTGTAGAACTAACTGTAGAACAAACTGTAGAACAAACTGTAGAACAAACTGTAGAACTAACTGTAGAACAAACTGTAGAACTAACGGTAGATCTAACTGTAGAACAAACTGTAGAACAAACTGTAGAACTAACGGTAGAACTAACGGTAGAACAAACTGTAGAACTAACTGTAGAACTAACTGTAGAACAAACTGTAGAACAAACTGTAGAACTAACGGTAGAACTAACGGTAGAACAAACTGTAGAACTAACTGTAGAACTAACTGTAGAACAAACTGTAGAACAAACTGTAGAACAAACTGTAGAACTAACGGTAGAACAAACTGTAGAACTAACTGTAGAACTAACTGTAGAACAAACTGTAGAACAAACTGTAGAACTAACGGTAGAACTAACTGTAGAACAAACTGTAGAACAAACTGTAGAACAAACTGTAGAACTAACGGTAGAACAAACTGTAGAACTAACGGTAGAACTAACTGTAGAACAAACTGTAGAACAAACTGTAGAACAAACTGTAGAACAAACTGTAGAACTAACGGTAGAACAAACTGTAGAACAAACTGTAGAACTAACTGTAGAACAAACTGTAGAACTAACGGTAGAACAAACTGTAGAACAAACTGTAGAACAAACTGTAGAACTAACGGTAGAACAAACTGTAGAACTAACTGTAGAACTAACGGTAGAACTAACTGTAGAACAAACTGTAGAACTAACTGTAGAACAAACTGTAGAACAAACTGTAGAACTAACTGTAGAACAAACTGTAGAACTAACGGTAGAACTTACTGTAGAACAAACTGTAGAACTAACTGTAGAACAAACTGTAGAACTAACTGTAGAACAAACTGTAGAACTAACTGTAGAACAAACTGTAGAACTAACGGTAGAACAAACTGTAGAACTAACGGTAGAACTAACTGTAGAACAAACTGTAGAACTAACGGTAGAACAAACTGTAGAACAAACTGTAGAACAAACTGTAGAACAAACGGTAGAACTAACTGTAAAACAAACTGTAGAACTAACGGTAGAACAAACTGTAGAACAAACTGTAGAACAAACTGTAGAACTAACCGTAGAACTAACGGTAGAACAAACTGTAGAACAAACTGTAGAACTAACTGTAGAACCAACGGTAGAACTAACTGTAGAACAAACTGTAGAACAAAACTGTAGAACAAACTGTAGAACAAACTGTAGAACTAACTGTAGAACAAACTGTAGAACTAACTGTAGAACAAACTGTAGAACAAACTGTAGAACCAACTGTAGAACAAACTGTAGAACTAACTGTAGAACAAACTGTAGAACAAACTGTAGAACAAACTGTAGAACTAACGGTAGAACTAACTGTAGAACTAACTGTAGAACAAACTGTAGAACTAACTGTAGAACAAACTGTAGAACTAACTGTAGAACAAACTGTAGAACTAACGGTAGAACAAACTGTAGAACTAACGGTAGAACAAACTGTAGAACTAACGGTAGAACTAACTGTAGAACAAACTGTCGAACTAACGGTAGAACTAACTGTAGAACAAACTGTAGAACAAACTGTAGAATAAACTGTAGAAGAAACTGTAGAACTAACTGTAGAACAAACTGTAGAACAAACTGTAGAACTAACTGTAGAACAAACTGTAGAACTAACTGTAGAACAAACTGTAGAACTAACTGTAGAACAAACTGTAGAACAAACTGTAGAACAAACTGTAGAACTAACTGTAGAACTAACTGTAGAACTAACTGTAGAACAAACTGTAGAACAAACTGTAGAACAAACTGTAGAACTAACTGTAGAACAAACTGTAGAACTAACGGTAGATCTAACTGTAGAAGAAACTGTAGAACAAACTGTAGAACTAACGGTAGAACTAACGGTAGAACAAACTGTAGAACTAACTGTAGAACTAACTGTAGAACAAACTGTAGAACAAACTGTAGAACTAACGGTAGAACTAACGGTAGAACAAACTGTAGAACTAACTGTAGAACTAACTGTAGAACAAACTGTAGAACAAACTGTAGAACAAACTGTAGAACTAACGGTAGAACAAACTGTAGAACTAACTGTAGAACTAACTGTAGAACAAACTGTAGAACAAACTGTAGAACTAACGGTAGAACTAACTGTAGAACAAACTGTAGAACTAACTGTAGAACAAACTGTAGAACAAACTGTAGAACAAACTGTAGAACAAACTGTAGAACTAACTGTAGAACAAACTGTAGAACAAACTGTAGAACAAACTGTAGAACTAACTGTAGAACAAACTGTAGAACTAACGGTAGATCTAACTGTAGAAGAAACTGTAGAACAAACTGTAGAACTAACTGTAGAACTAACTGTAGAACAAACTGTAGAACAAACTGTAGAACAAACTGTAGAACTAACTGTAGAACAAACTGTAGAACTAACTGTAGAACAAACTGTAGAACTAACTGTAGAACAAACTGTAGAACAAACTGTAGAACAAACTGTAGAACAAACTGTAGAACTAACTGTAGAACAAACTGTAGAACAAACTGTAGAACAAACTGTAGAACTAACTGTAGAACAAACTGTAGAACTAACGGTAGATCTAACTGTAGAACAAACTGTAGAACAAACTGTAGAACTAACGGTAGAACTAACGGTAGAACAAACTGTAGAACTAACTGTAGAACTAACTGTAGAACAAACTGTAGAACAAACTGTAGAACTAACGGTAGAACTAACGGTAGAACAAACTGTAGAACTAACTGTAGAACTAACTGTAGAACAAACTGTAGAACAAACTGTAGAACAAACTGTAGAACTAACGGTAGAACAAACTGTAGAACTAACTGTAGAACTAACTGTAGAACAAACTGTAGAACAAACTGTAGAACTAACGGTAGAACTAACTGTAGAACAAACTGTAGAACAAACTGTAGAACAAACTGTAGAACTAACGGTAGAACAAACTGTAGAACTAACGGTAGAACTAACTGTAGAACAAACTGTAGAACAAACTGTAGAACAAACTGTAGAACAAACTGTAGAACTAACGGTAGAACAAACTGTAGAACAAACTGTAGAACTAACTGTAGAACAAACTGTAGAACTAACGGTAGAACAAACTGTAGAACAAACTGTAGAACAAACTGTAGAACTAACGGTAGAACAAACTGTAGAACTAACTGTAGAACTAACGGTAGAACTAACTGTAGAACAAACTGTAGAACTAACTGTAGAACAAACTGTAGAACAAACTGTAGAACTAACTGTAGAACAAACTGTAGAACTAACGGTAGAACTTACTGTAGAACAAACTGTAGAACTAACTGTAGAACAAACTGTAGAACTAACTGTAGAACAAACTGTAGAACTAACTGTAGAACAAACTGTAGAACTAACGGTAGAACAAACTGTAGAACTAACGGTAGAACTAACTGTAGAACAAACTGTAGAACTAACGGTAGAACAAACTGTAGAACAAACTGTAGAACAAACTGTAGAACAAACGGTAGAACTAACTGTAAAACAAACTGTAGAACTAACGGTAGAACAAACTGTAGAACAAACTGTAGAACAAACTGTAGAACTAACCGTAGAACTAACGGTAGAACAAACTGTAGAACAAACTGTAGAACTAACTGTAGAACCAACGGTAGAACTAACTGTAGAACAAACTGTAGAACAAAACTGTAGAACAAACTGTAGAACAAACTGTAGAACTAACTGTAGAACAAACTGTAGAACTAACTGTAGAACAAACTGTAGAACAAACTGTAGAACCAACTGTAGAACAAACTGTAGAACTAACTGTAGAACAAACTGTAGAACAAACTGTAGAACAAACTGTAGAACTAACGGTAGAACTAACTGTAGAACTAACTGTAGAACAAACTGTAGAACTAACTGTAGAACAAACTGTAGAACTAACTGTAGAACAAACTGTAGAACTAACGGTAGAACAAACTGTAGAACTAACGGTAGAACAAACTGTAGAACTAACGGTAGAACTAACTGTAGAACAAACTGTCGAACTAACGGTAGAACTAACTGTAGAACAAACTGTAGAACAAACTGTAGAATAAACTGTAGAAGAAACTGTAGAACTAACTGTAGAACAAACTGTAGAACAAACTGTAGAACTAACTGTAGAACAAACTGTAGAACAAACTGTAGAACTAACTGTAGAACAAACTGTAGAACTAACTGTAGAACAAACTGTAGAACAAACTGTAGAACAAACTGTAGAACTAACTGTAGAACTAACTGTAGAACTAACTGTAGAACAAACTGTAGAACAAACTGTAGAACAAACTGTAGAACTAACTGTAGAACAAACTGTAGAACTAACGGTAGATCTAACTGTAGAAGAAACTGTAGAACAAACTGTAGAACTAACGGTAGAACTAACGGTAGAACAAACTGTAGAACTAACTGTAGAACTAACTGTAGAACAAACTGTAGAACAAACTGTAGAACTAACGGTAGAACTAACGGTAGAACAAACTGTAGAACTAACTGTAGAACTAACTGTAGAACAAACTGTAGAACAAACTGTAGAACAAACTGTAGAACAAACTGTAGAACTAACGGTAGAACAAACTGTAGAACTAACTGTAGAACTAACTGTAGAACAAACTGTAGAACAAACTGTAGAACTAACGGTAGAACTAACTGTAGAACAAACTGTAGAACTAACTGTAGAACAAACTGTAGAACAAACTGTAGAACAAACTGTAGAACAAACTGTAGAACTAACTGTAGAACAAACTGTAGAACAAACTGTAGAACAAACTGTAGAACTAACTGTAGAACAAACTGTAGAACTAACGGTAGATCTAACTGTAGAAGAAACTGTAGAACAAACTGTAGAACTAACTGTAGAACTAACTGTAGAACAAACTGTAGAACAAACTGTAGAACAAACTGTAGAACTAACTGTAGAACAAACTGTAGAACTAACTGTAGAACAAACTGTAGAACTAACTGTAGAACAAACTGTAGAACAAACTGTAGAACAAACTGTAGAACAAACTGTAGAACTAACTGTAGAACAAACTGTAGAACAAACTGTAGAACAAACTGTAGAACTAACTGTAGAACAAACTGTAGAACTAACGGTAGATCTAACTGTAGAACAAACTGTAGAACTAACGGTAGAACTAACGGTAGAACAAACTGTAGAACTAACTGTAGAACTAACTGTAGAACAAACTGTAGAACAAACTGTAGAACTAACGGTAGAACTAACGGTAGAACAAACTGTAGAACTAACTGTAGAACTAACTGTAGAACAAACTGTAGAACAAACTGTAGAACAAACTGTAGAACTAACGGTAGAACAAACTGTAGAACTAACTGTAGAACTAACTGTAGAACAAACTGTAGAACAAACTGTAGAACTAACGGTAGAACTAACTGTAGAACAAACTGTAGAACTAACGGTAGAACAAACTGTAGAACAAACTGTAGAACAAACTGTAGAACTAACTGTAGAACAAACTGTAGAACAAACTGTAGAACTAACTGTAGAACAAACGGTAGAACAAACTGTAGAACAAACTGTAGAACAAACTGTAGAACTTACTGTAGAACAAACTGTAGAACAAACTGTAGAACTAACGGTAGAACTAACTGTAGAACAAACTGTAGAACAAACTGTAGAACAAACTGTAGAACTTACTGTAGAACAAACTGTAGAACAAACTGTAGAACTAACGGTAGAACTAACTGTAGAACTAACGGTAGAACTAACTGTAGAACAAACTGTAGAACAAACTGTAGAACTAACGGTAGAACAAACTGTAGAACTAACGGTAGAACTAACTGTAGAACAAACTGTAGAACAAACTGTAGAACTAACGGTAGAACTAACTGTAGAACAAACTGTAGAACAAACTGTAGAACAAACTGTAGAACTAACGGTAGAACTAACTGTAGAACAAACTGTAGAACTAACGGTAGAACTAACTGTAGAACAAACTGTAGAACAAACGGTAGAACTAACGGTAGAACTAACGGTAGAACTAACGGTAGAACTAACTGTTGAACTAACTGTAGAACTAACTGTAGAACAAACTGTAGAACTAACGGTAGAACTAACTATAGAACAAACTGTAGAACAAACTGTAGAACTAACAGTAGAACTAACGGTAGAACTAACTGTAGAACTAACTGTAGAAGTAACGGTAGAACTAACGGTAGAACTAACGGTAGAACAAACTGTAGAACAAACTGTAGAACAAACTGTAGAACTAACTGTAGAACAAACTGTAGAACTAACTGTAGAACTAACTGTAGAACTAACTGTAGAACTAACTGTAGAACAAACTGTAGAACTAACGGTAGAACTAACTGTAGAACAAACTGTAGAACAAACTGTAGAACAAACTGTAGAACTAACGGTAGAACAAACTGTAGAACTAACGGTAGAACTAACTGTAGAACAAACTGTAGAACAAACTGTAGAACAAACTGTAGAACAAACTGTAGAACAAACTGTAGAACTAACGGTAGAACAAACTGTAGAACAAACTGTAGAACAAACTGTAGAACTAACGGTAGAACTAACTGTAGAACAAACTGTAGAACAAACGGTAGAACAAACTGTAGAACAAACTGTAGAACAAACTGTAGAACTTACTGTAGAACAAACTGTAGAACAAACTGTGGAACTAACGGTAGAACTAACGGTAGAACTAACTGTAGAACTAACGGTAGAACTAACTGTAGAACAAACTGTAGAACAAACTGTAGAACTAACGGTAGAACAAACGGTAGAACTAACTGTAGAACAAACTGTAGAACAAACTGTAGAACTAACTGTAGAACTAACTGTAGAACTAACGGTAGAACTAACTGTAGAACAAACTGTAGAACTAACTGTAGAACTAACGGTAGAACTAACTGTAGAACAAACTGTAGAACAAACTGTAGAACTAACTGTAGAACAAACTGTAGAACAAACTGTAGAACAAACTGTAGAACAAACTGTAGAACTAACTGTAGAACAAACTGTAGAACTAACTGTAGAACAAACTGTAGAACAAACTGTAGAACTAACGGTAGAACTAACGGTAGAACTAACGGTAGAACTATCAGTAGAAATAACAGTAGAACTAATGGTAGAACAAACTGTAGAACTAACTGTAGAACTAACGGTAAAACTAAACAAATATTACTTACTTACTTCAGAATGTTTGTGTTTGTGGATTTTCGCTCGACCTGTGACTTGAATTTGCGTGTGTTGTTGTGTGACTCTATTGTCTTAAACTCCGCCCACTGAAAACACTATGTCTTTCTGGAGATGAAATCTTGTTGAACATAACCACACCCACTATTCTGTGATTGGTCAAGCATGGAGGTTTGTCACCGCGTGCCATCAATGGTCTCCACCCCCAAGGGACTCGTTGTATAAACAAAGCGTGATTACAGCTGGAGGAGTGAAGCCATTATTTTATCATAATAGACTCTCGTAACCTCTTGTTCGTCCAGATTTCAGAGCAACTTTATAAAGTAATGAGTTTAAAACATGGTCATGATGAGAAGTTACTGCGTCTTGAAGAACATTCACTACATGATATCAGAGTTGATACTAGTTGATGTTTAATGACACCAGAGTTGATACTAGTTGGTGTTTAATGACACCAGAGTTGATACTAGTTGATGTTTAATGACACCAGAGTTGATACTAGTTGATGTTTAATGACACCAGAGTTGATACTAGTTGGTGTTTAATGACACCAGAGTTGATACTAGTTGATGTTTAATGACACCAGAGTCGATACTAGTTGATGTTTAATGACACCAGAGTTGATACTAGTTGATGTTTAATGACACCAGAGTTGATACTAGTTGATGTTTAATGACACCAGAGTTGATACTAGTTGATGTTTAATGACACCAGAGTTGATACTAGTTGATGTTTAATGACACCAGAGTTGATACTAGTTGATGTTTAATGACACCAGAGTTGATACTAGTTGATGTTTAATGACACCAGAGTTGATACTAGTTGGTGTTTAATGACACCAGAGTTGATACTAGTTGATGTTTAATGACACCAGAGTTGATACAAGTTGATGTTTAATGACACCAGAGTTGATACTAGTTGATGTTTAATGACACCAGAGTTGATACTAGTTGGTGTTTAATGACACCAGAGTCGATACTAGTTGATGTTTAATGACACCAGAGTCGATACTAGTTGATGTTTAATGACACCAGAGTTGATACTAGAATGATGTTTAATGACACCAGAGTTGATACTAGTTGATGTTTAATGACACCAGAGTTGATACTAGTTGATGTTTAATGACACCAGAGTTGATACTAGTTGGTGTTTAATGACACCAGAGTTGATACTAGTTGATGTTTAATGACACCAGAGTTGATACTAGTTGATGTTTAATGACACCAGAGTTGATACTAGTTGATGTTTAATGACACCAGAGTTGATACTAGTTGGTGTTTAATGACACCAGAGTTGATACTAGTTGATGTTTAATGACACCAGAGTTGATACAAGTTGATGTTTAATGACACCAGAGTTGATACTAGTTGATGTTTAATGACACCAGAGTTGATACTAGTTGATGTTTAATGACACCAGAGTTGATACTAGTTGATGTTTAATGACACCAGAGTTGATACTAGTTGATGTTTAATGACACCAGAATTGATACTAGTTGATGTTTAATGACACCAGAGTTGATACTAGTTGATGTTTAATGACACCAGAGTTGATACTAGTTGATGTTTAATGACACCAGAGTTGATACTAGTTGATGTTTAATGACACCAGAGTTGATACTAGTTGATGTTTAATGACACCAGAGTTGATACTAGTTGATGTTTAATGACACCAGAGTTGATACTAGTTGATGTTTAATGACACCAGAGTTGATACTAGTTGATGTTTAATGACACCAGAGTTGATACTAGTTGATGTTTAATGACACCAGAGTTGATACTAGTTGATGTTTAATGACAACAGAGTTGATACTAGTTGATGTTTAATGACACCAGAGTTGATACTAGTTGGTTTTTAATGACACCAGGGTTGATACTAGTTGATGTTTAATGACACCAGAGTTGATACTAGTTGATGTTTAATGACACCAGAGTTGATACTAGTTGATGTTTAATGACACCAGAGTTGATACTAGTTGATGTTTAATGACACCAGAGTTGATACTAGTTGATGTTTAATGACACCAGAGTTGATACTAGTTGATGTTTAATGACACCAGAGTCGATACTAGTTGATGTTTAATGACACCAGAGTTGATACTAGTTGATGTTTAATGACACCAGAGTTGATACTAGTTGATGTTTAATGACACCAGAGTTGATACTAGTTGATGTTTAATGACACCAGAGTTGATACTAGTTGGTGTTTAATGACACCAGAGTTGATACTAGTTGATGTTTAATGACACCAGAGTCGATACTAGTTGATGTTTAATGACACCAGAGTTGATACTAGTTGATGTTTAATGACACCAGAGTTGATACTAGTTGATGTTTAATGACACCAGAGTTGATACTAGTTGATGTTTAATGACACCAGAGTTGATACTAGTTGGTGTTTAATGACACCAGAGTTGATACTAGTTGATGTTTAATGACACCAGAGTTGATACTAGTTGATGTTTAATGACACCAGAGTTGATACTAGTTGATGTTTAATGACACCAGAGTTGATACTAGTTGATGTTTAATGACACCAGAGTTGATACTAGTTGATGTTTAATGACACCAGAGTTGATACTAGTTGGTGTTTAATGACACCAGAGTTGATACTAGTTGATGTTTAATGACACCAGAGTTGATACTAGTTGATGTTTAATGACACCAGAGTTGATACTAGTTGATGTTTAATGACACCAGAGTTGATACTAGTTGATGTTTAATGACACCAGAGTTGATACTAGTTGATGTTTAATGACACCAGAGTTGATACTAGTTGATGTTTAATGACACCAGAGTTGATACTAGTTGGTGTTTAATGACACCAGAGCTGATACTAGTTGGTGTTTAATGACACCAGAGTTGATACTAGTTGATGTTTAATGACACCAGAGTCGATACTAGTTGATGTTTAATGACACCAGAGTTGATACTAGTTGATGTTTAATGACACCAGAGTTGATACTAGTTGATGTTTAATGACACCAGAGTTGATACTAGTTGATGTTTAATGACACCAGAGTTGATA
>NC_141828.1:3855024-3882524 GCF_982586985.1 Callionymus lyra
CTCTGTGGTTCTGTAGAACTCATTCACCTCTGTGGGTCTGTAGAACTCATTCACCTCTGTGGGTCTGTAGGACTCATTCACCTCTGTGGGTCTGTAGGACTCATTCACCTCTGTGGGTCTGTAGAACTCATTCACCTCTGTGGGTCTGTAGGACTCATTCACCTCTGTGGGTCTGTAGGACTCATTCACCTCTGTGGGTCTGTAGGACTCATTCACCTCTATGGGTCTGTAGGACTCATTCACCTCTGTGGGTCTGTAGGACTCATTCACCTCTGTGGGTCTATAATAGTACTTTAATAAAAGAACTGGTCTATAATAGTACTTTAATAAAAGAACTGGTCTATAATAGTACTTTTATAAAAGAACTGGTCTATAATAGTACTTTAATAAAATAACTTGTCTATAATAGTACTTTAATAAAATAACTTGTCTATAATAGTACTTTAATAAAATAACTTGTCTATAATAGTACTTTAATAAAATAACTGGTCTATAATAGTACTTTAATAAAATAACTGGTCTTTAATAGTACTTTAATAAAATAACTGGTCTATAATAGTACTTTAATTAAAGAACTTGTCTATAATAGTACTTTAATAAAATAACTTGTCTTTAATAGTACTTTAATAAAATAACTGGTCTATAATAGTACTTTAATTAAAGAACTTGTCTATAATAGTACTTTAATAAAATAACTTGTCTATAATAGTACTTTAATAAAAGAACTGGTCTATAATAGTACTTTAATAAAATAACTGGTCTATAATAGTACTTTAATTAAAGAACTTGTCTATAATAGTACTTTAATAAAATAACTTGTCTTTAATAGTACTTTAATAAAATAACTTAATTAAAGAACTTGTCTATAATAGTACTTTAATAAAAGAACTTGTCTTTAATAGTACTTTAATAAAATAACTGGTCTATAATAGTACTTTAATTAAAGAACTTGTCTATAATAGTACTTTAATAAAATAACTTGTCTATAATAGTACTTTAATAAAAGAACTGGTCTATAATAGTACTTTAATAAAATAACTTGTCTATAATAGTACTTTAATTAAAGAACTTGTCTATAATAGTACTTTAATAAAATAACTTGTCTTTAATGGTACTTTAATAAAATAACTTAATTAAAGAACTTGTCTATAATAGTACTTTAATAAAAGAACTGGTCTATAATAGTACTTTAATAAAAGAACTGGTCTATAATAGTACTTTAATTAAAGAACTTGTCTATAATAGTACTTTAATTAAAGAACTTGTCTATAATAGTACTTTAATAAAATAACTGGTCTATAATAGTACTTTAATAAAATAACTTGTCTATAATAGTACTTTAATAAAATAACTGGTCTATAATAGTACTTTAATAAAATAACTGGTCTATAATAGTACTTTAATAAAAGAACTGGTCTATAATAGTACTTTTATAAAAGAACTGGTCTATAATAGTACTTTAATAAAAGAACTTGTCTATAATAGTACTTTAATAAAATAACTTGTCTATAATAGTACTTTAATAAAATAACTGGTCTATAACAGTACTTTAATAAAATAACTGGTCTTTAATAGTACTTTAATAAAATAACTGGTCTATAATAGTACTTTAATTAAAGAACTTGTCTATAATAGTACTTTAATAAAATAACTTGTCTTTAATAGTACTTTAATAAAATAACTGGTCTATAATAGTACTTTAATTAAAGAACTTGTCTATAATAGTACTTTAATAAAATAACTTGTCTATAATAGTACTTTAATAAAAGAACTGGTCTATAATAGTACTTTAATAAAATAACTGGTCTATAATAGTACTTTAATAAAATAACTTAATTAAAGAACTTGTCTATAATAGTACTTTAATAAAATAACTGGTCTATAATAGTACTTTAATAAAATAACTGGTCTATAATAGTACTTTAATAAAAGAACTGGTCTATAATAGTACTTTTATAAAAGAACTGGTCTATAATAGTACTTTAATAAAAGAACTTGTCTATAATAGTACTTTAATAAAATAACTTGTCTATAATAGTACTTTAATAAAATAACTGGTCTATAATAGTACTTTAATAAAATAACTGGTCTTTAATAGTACTTTAATAAAATAACTGGTCTATAATAGTACTTTAATTAAAGAACTTGTCTATAATAGTACTTTAATAAAATAACTTGTCTTTAATAGTACTTTAATAAAATAACTGGTCTATAATAGTACTTTAATTAAAGAACTTGTCTATAATAGTACTTTAATAAAATAACTTGTCTATAATAGTACTTTAATAAAAGAACTGGTCTATAATAGTACTTTAATAAAATAACTGGTCTATAATAGTACTTTAATTAAAGAACTTGTCTATAATAGTACTTTAATAAAATAACTTGTCTTTAATAGTACTTTAATAAAATAACTTAATTAAAGAACTTGTCTATAATAGTACTTTAATAAAAGAACTTGTCTTTAATAGTACTTTAATAAAATAACTGGTCTATTATAGTACTTTAATTAAAGAACTTGTCTATAATAGTACTTTAATAAAATAACTTGTCTATAATAGTACTTTAATAAAAGAACTGGTCTATAATAGTACTTTAATAAAATAACTGGTCTATAATAGTACTTTAATAAAATAACTTGTCTTTAATAGTACTTTAATAAAATAACTGGTCTATAATAGTACTTTAATTAAAGAACTTGTCTATAATAGTACTTTAATAAAATAACTTGTCTATAATAGTACTTTAATAAAAGAACTGGTCTATAATAGTACTTTAATAAAATAACTGGTCTATAATAGTACTTTAATTAAAGAACTTGTCTATAATAGTACTTTAATAAAATAACTTGTCTTTAATAGTACTTTAATAAAATAACTTAATTAAAGAACTTGTCTATAATAGTACTTTAATAAAAGAACTTGTCTTTAATAGTACTTTAATAAAATAACTGGTCTATTATAGTACTTTAATTAAAGAACTTGTCTATAATAGTACTTTAATAAAATAACTTGTCTATAATAGTACTTTAATAAAAGAACTGGTCTATAATAGTACTTTAATAAAATAACTGGTCTATAATAGTACTTTAATTAAAGAACTTGTCTATAATAGTACTTTAATAAAATAACTTGTCTTTAATGGTACTTTAATAAAATAACTTAATTAAAGAACTTGTCTATAATAGTACTTTAATAAAATAACTGGTCTATAATAGTACTTTAATAAAATAACTTGTCTATAATAGTACTTTAATAAAATAACTGGTCTATAATAGTACTTTAATAAAAGAACTGGTCTATAATAGTACTTTAATAAAAGAACTGGTCTATAATAGTACTTTAATAAAAGAACTTGTCTATAATAGTACTTTAATAAAATAACTTGTCTATAATAGTACTTTAATAAAATAACTGGTCTATAATAGTACTTTAATAAAATAACTGGTCTTTAATAGTACTTTAATAAAATAACTGGTCTATAATAGTACTTTAATTAAAGAACTTGTCTATAATAGTACTTTAATAAAATAACTTGTCTTTAATAGTACTTTAATAAAATAACTGGTCTATAATAGTACTTTAATTAAAGAACTTGTCTATAATAGTACTTTAATAAAATAACTTGTCTATAATAGTACTTTAATAAAAGAACTGGTCTATAATAGTACTTTAATAAAATAACTGGTCTATAATAGTACTTTAATAAAATAACTTAATTAAAGAACTTGTCTATAATAGTACTTTAATAAAATAACTGGTCTATAATAGTACTTTAATAAAATAACTGGTCTATAATAGTACTTTAATAAAAGAACTGGTCTATAATAGTACTTTTATAAAAGAACTGGTCTATAATAGTACTTTAATAAAAGAACTTGTCTATAATAGTACTTTAATAAAATAACTTGTCTATAATAGTACTTTAATAAAATAACTGGTCTATAATAGTACTTTAATAAAATAACTGGTCTTTAATAGTACTTTAATAAAATAACTGGTCTATAATAGTACTTTAATTAAAGAACTTGTCTATAATAGTACTTTAATAAAATAACTTGTCTTTAATAGTACTTTAATAAAATAACTGGTCTATAATAGTACTTTAATTAAAGAACTTGTCTATAATAGTACTTTAATAAAATAACTTGTCTATAATAGTACTTTAATAAAAGAACTGGTCTATAATAGTACTTTAATAAAATAACTGGTCTATAATAGTACTTTAATTAAAGAACTTGTCTATAATAGTACTTTAATAAAATAACTTGTCTTTAATAGTACTTTAATAAAATAACTTAATTAAAGAACTTGTCTATAATAGTACTTTAATAAAAGAACTTGTCTTTAATAGTACTTTAATAAAATAACTGGTCTATTATAGTACTTTAATTAAAGAACTTGTCTATAATAGTACTTTAATAAAATAACTTGTCTATAATAGTACTTTAATAAAATAACTGGTCTATAATAGTACTTTAATAAAATAACTGGTCTATAATAGTACTTTAATAAAATAACTTGTCTTTAATAGTACTTTAATAAAATAACTGGTCTATAATAGTACTTTAATTAAAGAACTTGTCTATAATAGTACTTTAATAAAATAACTTGTCTATAATAGTACTTTAATAAAAGAACTGGTCTATAATAGTACTTTAATAAAATAACTGGTCTATAATAGTACTTTAATTAAAGAACTTGTCTATAATAGTACTTTAATAAAATAACTTGTCTTTAATAGTACTTTAATAAAATAACTTAATTAAAGAACTTGTCTATAATAGTACTTTAATAAAAGAACTTGTCTTTAATAGTACTTTAATAAAATAACTGGTCTATTATAGTACTTTAATTAAAGAACTTGTCTATAATAGTACTTTAATAAAATAACTTGTCTATAATAGTACTTTAATAAAAGAACTGGTCTATAATAGTACTTTAATAAAATAACTGGTCTATAATAGTACTTTAATTAAAGAACTTGTCTATAATAGTACTTTAATAAAATAACTTGTCTTTAATGGTACTTTAATAAAATAACTTAATTAAAGAACTTGTCTATAATAGTACTTTAATAAAATAACTTGTCTATAATAGTACTTTAATAAAAGAACTGGTCTATAATAGTACTTTAATAAAAGAACTGGTCTATAATAGTACTTTAATTAAAGAACTTGTCTATAATAGTACTTTAATTAAAGAACTTGTCTATAATAGTACTTTAATAAAATAACTGGTCTATAATAGTACTTTAATAAAATAACTGGTCTATAATAGTACTTTAATAAAATAACTGGTCTATAATAGTACTTTAATAAAATAACTGGTCTATAATAGTACTTTAATAAAATAACTGGTCTATAATAGTACTTTAATAAAATAACTGGTCTATAATAGTACTTTAATAAAATAACTGGTCTATAATAGTACTTTAATAAAATAACTGGTCTATAATAGTACTTTAATAAAATAACTGGTCTATAATAGTACTTTAATAAAATAACTTGTCTATAATAGTACTTTAATAAAATAACTGGTCTATAATAGTACTTTAATAAAAGAACTGGTCTATAATAGTACTTTAATAAAAGAACTGATCTATAATAGTACTTTAATTAAATAACTTGTCTATAATAGTACTTTAATAAAAGAACTTGTCTATAATAGTACTTTAATAAAAGAACTGGTCTATAATAGTACTTTAATAAAATAACTTGTCTATAATAGTACTTTTATAAAATAACTTGTCTATAATAGTACTTTAATAAAATAACTGGTCTATAATAGTACTTTAATAAAATAACTTGTCTATAATAGTACTTTTATAAAAGAACTTGTCTATAATAGTACTTTAATAAAAGAACTTGTCTATAATAGTACTTTAATAAAATAACTTGTCTATAATAGTACTTTAATAAAAGAACTGGTCTATAATAGTACTTTAATAAAATAACTGGTCTATAATAGTACTTTAATAAAATAACTTGTCTATAATAGTACTTTAATAAAATAACTGGTCTATAATAGTACTTTAATAAAATAACTGGTCTATAATAGTACTTTAATAAAATAACTTGTCTATAATAGTACTTTAATAAAATAACTGGTCTATAATAGTACTTTAATAAAAGAACTGGTCTATAATAGTACTTTAATAAAAGAACTTGTCTATAATAGTACTTTAATAAAAGAACTGGTCTATAATAGTACTTTAATAAAATAACTTGTCTATAATAGTACTTTAATAAAAGAACTGGTCTATAATTGTACTTTAATAAAAGAACTGGTCTATAATAGTACTTTAATAAAATAACTTGTCTATAATAGTACTTTAATAAAAGAACTGGTCTATAATAGTACTTTAATAAAATAACTGGTCTATAATAGTACTTTAATAAAATAACTTGTCTATAATAGTACTTTAATAAAATAACTTGTCTATAATAGTACTTTAATGAAAGAACTGGTCTATAATAGTACTTTAATAAAAGAACTGGTCTATAATAGTACTTTAATAAAATAACTTGTCTATAATAGTACTTTAATAAAATAACTTGTCTATAATAGTACTTTAATAAAAGAACTGGTCTATAATAGTACTTTAATAAAATAACTTGTCTATAATAGTACTTTAATAAAATAACTGGTCTATAATAGTACTTTAATAAAATAACTGGTCTATAATAGTACTTTAATAAAAGAACTTGTCTATAATAGTACTTTAATAAAATAACTGGTCTATAATAGTACTTTAATAAAATAACTTGTCTATAATAGTACTTTTATAAAATAACTTGTCTATAATAGTACTTTAATAAAATAACTGGTCTATAATAGTACTTTAATAAAATAACTTGTCTATAATAGTACTTTAATAAAATAAATTGTCTATAATAGTACTTTAATAAAATAACTGGTCTATAATAGTACTTTAATTAAAGAACTTGTCTATAATAGTACTTTAATAAAATAACTTGTCTATAATAGTACTTTAATAAAATAACTGGTCTATAATAGTACTTTAATAAAATAACTTGTCTATAATAGTACTTTAATAAAATAACTGGTCTATAATAGTACTTTAATAAAATAACTTGTCTATAATAGTACTTTAATAAAATAACTGGTCTATAATAGTACTTTAATAAAATAACTGGTCTATAATAGTACTTTAATAAAATAACTGGTCTATAATAGTACTTTAATAAAATAACTTGTCTATAATAGTACTTTAATAAAATAACTGGTCTATAATAGTACTTTAATAAAATAACTTGTCTATAATAGTACTTTAATAAAATAACTGGTCTATAATAGTACTTTAATAAAATAACTTGTCTATAATAGTACTTTAATAAAATAACTGGTCTATAATAGTACTTTAATAAAATAACTTGTCTATAATAGTACTTTAATAAAATAACTGGTCTATAATAGTACTTTAATAAAATAACTGGTCTATAATAGTACTTTAATAAAATAACTGGTCTATAATAGTACTTTAATAAAATAACTGGTCTATAATAGTCCTTTAATAAAATAACTGGTCTATAATATTACTTTAATTAAATAACTTGTCTATAATAGTACTTTAATAAAATAACTGGTCTATAATAGTACTTTAATAAAATAACTGGTCTATAATAGTACTTTTATAAAAGAACTGGTCTATAATAGTACTTTAATAAAAGAACTTGTCTATAATAGTACTTTTATAAAAGAACTGGTCTATAATAGTACTTTAATAAAAGAACTGGTCTATAATAGTACTTTAATAAAATAACTTGTCTATAATAGTACTTTAATAAAATAACTTGTCTATAATAGTACTTTAATAAAATAACTTGTCTATAATAGTACTTTAATAAAAGAACTTGTCTATAATAGTACTTTAATAAAATAACTGGTCTATAATAGTACTTTAATTAAAGAACTTGTCTATAATAGTACTTTAATAAAAGAACTTGTCTTTAATAGTACTTTAATAAAAGAACTGGTCTATAATAGTACTTTAATAAAAGAACTGGTCTATAATAGTACTTTAATTAAAGAACTTGTCTATAATAGTACTTTAATAAAATAACTGGTCTATAATAGTACTTTAATAAAAGAACTGGTCTATAATAGTACTTTAATTAAAGAACTTGTCTATAATAGTACTTTAATAAAATAACTGGTCTATAATAGTACTTTAATAAAATAACTTGTCTATAATAGTACTTTAATAAAAGAACTGGTCTATAATAGTAATTTAATAAAAGAACTGGTCTATAATAGTACTTTAATTAAAGAACTTGTCTATAATAGTACTTTAATAAAATAACTTGTCTATAATAGTACTTTAATAAAAGAACTGGTCTATAATCGTACTTTAATAAAATAACTTGTCTATAATAGTACTTTTATAAAATAACTTGTCTATAATAGTACTTTAATAAAATAACTGGTCTATAATAGTACTTTAATAAAATAACTGGTCTATAATAGTACTTTAATAAAAGAACTGGTCTATAATAGTACTTTAATTAAAGAACTTGTCTATAATAGTACTTTAATAAAAGAACTGGTCTATAATAGTACTTTAGTAAAATAACTTGTCTATAATAGTACTTTAATAAAAGAACTGGTCTATAATAGTACTTTAATAAAAGAACTGGTCTATAATAGTACTTTAATTAAAGAACTTGTCTATAATAGTACTTTAATAAAATAACTTGTCTATAATAGTACTTTAACAAAAGAACTGGTCTATAATAATACTTTTATAAAATAACTTGTCTATAATAGTACTTTAATAAAATAACTGGTCTATAATAGTACTTTAATAAAATAACTTGTCTATAATAGTACTTTTATAAAAGAACTTGTCTATAATAGTACTTTAATAAAATAACTTGTCTATAATAGTACTTTAATAAAATAACTTGTCTATAATAGTACTTTAATAAAAGAACTGGTCTATAATAGTACTTTAATAAAATAACTGGTCTATAATAGTACTTTAATAAAATAACTTGTCTATAATAGTACTTTAATAAAAGAACTGGTCTATAATAGTACTTTAATAAAATAACTGGTCTATAATAGTACTTTAATAAAAGAACTTGTCTATAATAGTACTTTAATAAAATAACTTGTCTATAATAGTACTTTAATAAAAGAACTGGTCTATAATAGTACTTTAATAAAATAACTTGTCTATAATAGTAATTTAATAAAAGAACTGGTCTATAATAGTACTTTAATAAAATAAATGGTCTATAATAGTACTTTAATGAAAGAACTTGTCTATAATAGTACTTTAATAAAAGAACTTGTCTATAATAGTACTTTAATAAAATAACTGGTCTATAATAGTACTTTAATAAAATAACTTGTCTATAATAGTACTTTAATAAAATAACTGGTCTATAATAGTACTTTAATAAAATAACTTGTCTATAATAGTACTTTAATAAAAGAACTGGTCTATAATAGTACTTTAATAAAAGAACTGGTCTATAATAGTACTTTAATAAAATAACTGGTCTATAATAGTACTTTTTTAATAAAATAACTGGTCTATAATAGTACTTTAATAAAATAACTTGTCTATAATAGTAATTTAATAAAAGAACTGGTCTATAATAGTACTTTAATAAAATAACTTGTCTATAATAGTACTTTAATAAAACAACTGGTCTATAATAGTACTTTTTTAATAAAATAACTTGTCTATAATAGTACTTTAATAAAATAACTTGTCTATAATAGTACTTTAATAAAAGAACTGGTCTATAATAGTACTTTAATAAAATAACTTGTCTATAATAGTACTTTAATAAAATAACTGGTCTATAATAGTACTTTAATAAAATAACTTGTCTATAATAGTACTTTAATAAAAGAACTGGTCTATAATAGTACTTTAATAAAATAACTTGTCTTTAATAGTACTTTAATAAAAGAACTGGTCTATAATACAACAAGTTTGTTGTTTGTTTGTAAACATTTCTTCAGATTCATGAAGTGCTTCTGGTTCAAAGACATGTTTAATTATAATTATTTGAAAAGATCACAGAGCGACACGTAAATGAACAAACATGTGTATCTTATGTTATGAATGATAACTGTTGACATGTGTGCAGGTCAGCATGACAGGAGGAGCTGTGTGTGTACATGTGTGTACATGTGTGTGTGTACATGTGTGTACATGTGTGTACATGTGTGTGTGTGTGTGTGTACATGTGTGTACGTGTGTGTACATGTGTGTGTGTGTGTGTGTGAACACACTAATGTTCATTCAGTTCCATTAATGGTTTGAAAGTCACATGATCTTCCTCACAGTCACATGTTTACTCACTTCCTCCTGCAGCCTCTGATGTTTTGCAGCCTCAGCAATAATTCACGCGATGTTTGTTTAAATATCATCAGTGAAGCCATGAATTATTGATGCAACACTGAGAATAAAACAGGCTCTGGTTCATGTTCTTCATCTGGACTGAAGAAGAAACATCTGAAGAATGTTCTGAGCAAGATTGAGCATCAATGACATGTGTCACCTGTTGACTCACCTGCTCACTCACTCACTCACTCACTCACTCACTCTCTCACTCACTCACTCACTCACTCACTCACTCACTCACTCACTCACTCACTCACTCACTCACTCACTCACTCACTCACTCACTCACTCACTCACTCTCTCACTCACTCACTCACTCACTCACTCACTCACTCACTCACTCACTCACTCACTCACTCACTCACTCACTCACTCACTCACTCTCTCACTCACTCACTCACTCACTCACTCTCTCACTCACTCACTCACTCACTCACTCACTCACTCACTCTCTCACTCACTCACTCACTCACTCACTCACTCACTCACTCACTCACTCACTCACTCACTCACTCACTCACTCACTCACTCACTCACTCACTCACACACTCACTCACTCACTCACTCACTCACTCACTCACTCACTCACTCACTCACTCACGCACGCACGCACGCACGCACTCACTCACTCACTCACTCACTCACTCACTCACTCACTCACTCACTCACTCACTCACTCACTCACTCTCTCACTCACTGAATTGCTTTTGAATATTGTGTAAATTCCTACATTTAAATCATTGTGTGGATGTTTCTATGGCAACACACTCTTGTACATTTACAAGCTGAAGAGAAAAACCTTGAATCTAAAGACTCTTTCAATAAAACCTTTATTCCAAACCATTTCAACAAGAGGTTTAATAAATCTAACACACGTCGATTTCAAATGTACAACAAACCTTTTGTCAGCTTTGAATTATTACAGTTTCTCTCAAATGAACTGTTCAATAATGTCGATGAACTGTTCAATAATGTCGATGAACTGTTCAATAATGTCGATGAACTGTTCAATAATGTCGACGAACTGTTCAATAATGTCGATGAACTGTTCAATAATGTCGATGAACTGTTCAATAATGTCGATGAACTGTTCAATAATGTCGATGAACTGTTCAATAATGTCGATGAACTGTTCAATAATGTCGATGAACTGTTCAATAATGTCGACGAACTGTTCAATAATGTCGATGAACTGTTCAATAATGTCGATGAACTGTTCAATAATGTCGATGAACTGTTCAATAATGTCGATGAACTGTTCAATAATGTCGATGAACTGTTCAATAATGTCGACGAACGGTTCAATAATGTCGACGAACTGTTCAATAATGTCGACGAACTGTTCAATAATGTCGATGAACTGTTCAATAATGTCGATGAACTGTTCAATAATGTCGACGAACTGTTCAATAATGTCGACGAACTGTTCAATAATGTCGACGAACTGTTCAATAATGTCGACGAACTGTTCAATAATGTCGACGAACTGTTCAATAATGTCGACGAACTGTTCAATAATGTCGACGAACTGTTCAATAATGTCGACGAACTGTTCAATAATGTCGACGAACTGTTCAATAATGTCGATGAACTGTTCAATAATGTCGACGAACTGTTCAATAATGTCGACGAACTGTTCAATAATGTCGACGAACTGTTCAATAATGTCGACGAACTGTTCAATAATGTCGATGAACTGTTCAATAATGTCGACGAACTGTTCAATAATGTCGACGGACTGTTCAATAATGTCGACGAACTGTTCAATAATGTCGACGAACTGTTCAATAATGTCGACGAACTGTTCAATAATGTCGACGAACTGTTCAATAATGTCGACGGACTGTTCAATAATGTCGACGAACTGTTCCATAATGTAGACATTTGTGAGTGTGTTGATGGAACCATGATATTTGTGAGTGTGTTGATGGAACCATGATATTTGTGAGTGTGTTGATGGAACCATGATATTTGTGAGTGTGTTGATGGAACCATGATATTTGTGAGTGTGTTGATGGAACCATGATATTTGTGAGTGTGTTGATGGAACCATGATATTTGTGAGTGTGTTGACGGAACCATGATATTTGTGAGTGTGTTGATGGAACCATGATATTTGTGAGTGTGTTGATGGAACCATGATATTTGTGAGTGTGTTGATGGAACCATGATATTTGTGAGTGTGTTGACGGAACCATGATATTTGTGAGTGTGTTGATGGAACCATGATATTTGTGAGTGTGTTGACGGAACCATGATATTTGTGAGTGTGTTGATGGAACCATGATATTTGTGAGTGTGTTGACGGAACCATGATATTTGTGAGTGTGTTGACGGAACCATGATATTTGTGAGTGTGTTGATGGAACCATGATATTTGTGAGTGTGTTGATGGAACCATGATATTTGTGAGTGTGTTGACGGAACCATGATATTTGTGAGTGTGTTGACGGAACCATGATATTTGTGAGTGTGTTGATGGAACCATGATATTTGTGAGTGCGTTGACGGAACCATGATATTTGTGAGTGCGTTGACGGAACCATGATATTTGTGAGTGCGTTGATGGAACCATGATATTTGTGAGTGCGTTGATGGAACCATGATATTTGTGAGTGTGTTGACGGAACCATGATATTTGTGAGTGTGTTGATGGAACCATGATATTTGTGAGTGTGTTGATGGAACCATGATATTTGTGAGTGCGTTGATGGAACCATGATATTTGTGAGTGTGTTGATGGAACCATGATATTTGTGAGTGTGTTGATGGAACCATGATATTTGTGAGTGTGTTGATGGAACCATGATATTTGTGAGTGTGTTGATGGAACCATGATATTTGTGAGTGTGTTGATGGAACCATGATATTTGTGAGTGTGTTGATGGAACCATGATATTTGTGAGTGCGTTGATGGAACCATGATATTTGTGAGTGTGTTGATGGAACCATGATATTTGTGAGTGCGTTGATGGAACCATGATATTTGTGAGTGTGTTGATGGAACCATGATATTTGTGAGTGTGTTGATGGAACCATGATATTTGTGAGTGCGTTGATGGAACCATGATATTTGTGAGTGCGTTGACGGAACCATGATATTTGTGAGTGCGTTGACGGAACCATGATATTTGTGAGTGCGTTGATGGAACCATGATATTTGTGAGTGTGTTGATGGAACCATGATATTTGTGAGTGTGTTGATGGAACCATGATATTTGTGAGTGCGTTGATGGAACCATGATATTTGTGAGTGCGTTGATGGAACCATGATATTTGTGAGTGTGTTGATGGAACCATGATATTTGTGAGTGTGTTGATGGAACCATGATATTTGTGAGTGCGTTGACGGAACCATGATATTTGTGAGTGTGTTGATGGAACCATGATATTTGTGAGTGCGTTGACGGAACTATGATATTTGTGAGTGTGTTGACGGAACTTTGATATTTGTGAGTGTGTTGATGGAACCATGATATTTGTGAGTGTGTTGATGGAACCATGATATTTGTGAGTGTGTTGATGGAACCATGATATTTGTGAGTGTGTTGATGGAACCATGATATTTGTGAGTGCGTTGACGGAACCATGATATTTGTGAGTGCGTTGATGGAACCATGATATTTGTGAGTGCGTTGATGGAACCATGATATTTGTGAGTGCGTTGATGGAACCATGATATTTGTGAGTGCGTTGATGGAACCATGATATTTGTGAGTGCGTTGATGGAACCATGATATTTGTGAGTGTGTTGACGGAACTTTGATATTTGTGAGTGCGTTGATGGAACCATGATATTTGTGAGTGTGTTGATGGAACCATGATATTTGTGAGTGCGTTGACGGAACCATGATATTTGTGAGTGTGTTGATGGAACCATGATATTTGTGAGTGTGTTGACGGAACCATGATATTTGTGAGTGCGTTGATGGAACCATGATATTTGTGAGTGTGTTGATGGAACCATGATATTTGTGAGTGCGTTGATGGAACCATTATATTTGTGAGTGCGTTGATGGAACCATGATATTTGTGAGTGCGTTGATGGAACCATGATATTTGTGAGTGCGTTGATGGAACCATGATATTTGTGAGTGCGTTGATGGAACCATTATATTTGTGAGTGTGTTGACGGAACCATGATATTTGTGAGTGTGTTGATGGAACCATGATATTTGTGAGTGCGTTGATGGAACCATGATATTTGTGAGTGTGTTGACGGAACCATGATATTTGTGAGTGTGTTGATGGAACCATGATATTTGTGAGTGGGTTGATGGAACCATGATATTTGTGAGTGTGTTGACGGAACCATGATATTTGTGAGTGTGTTGATGGAACCATGATATTTGTGAGTGTGTTGATGGAACCATGATATTTGTGAGTGCGTTGATGGAACCATGATATTTGTGAGTGTGTTGATGGAACCATGATATTTGTGAGTGTGTTGATGGAACCATGATATTTGTGAGTGTGTTGATGGAACCATGATATTTGTGAGTGTGTTGATGGAACCATGATATTTGTGAGTGTGTTGATGGAACCATGATATTTGTGAGTGCGTTGATGGAACCATGATATTTGTGAGTGTGTTGATGGAACCATGATATTTGTGAGTGCGTTGATGGAACCATGATATTTGTGAGTGTGTTGATGGAACCATGATATTTGTGAGTGTGTTGATGGAACCATGATATTTGTGAGTGTGTTGATGGAACCATGATATTTGTGAGTGTGTTGATGGAACCATGATATTTGTGAGTGTGTTGATGGAACCATGATATTTGTGAGTGCGTTGACGGAACCATGATATTTGTGAGTGCGTTGATGGAACCATGATATTTGTGAGTGCGTTGATGGAACCATGATATTTGTGAGTGCGTTGATGGAACCATGATATTTGTGAGTGCGTTGATGGAACCATGATATTTGTGAGTGCGTTGATGGAACCATGATATTTGTGAGTGTGTTGACGGAACTTTGATATTTGTGAGTGCGTTGATGGAACCATGATATTTGTGAGTGTGTTGATGGAACCATGATATTTGTGAGTGCGTTGACGGAACCATGATATTTGTGAGTGTGTTGATGGAACCATGATATTTGTGAGTGTGTTGACGGAACCATGATATTTGTGAGTGCGTTGATGGAACCATGATATTTGTGAGTGTGTTGATGGAACCATGATATTTGTGAGTGCGTTGATGGAACCATTATATTTGTGAGTGCGTTGATGGAACCATGATATTTGTGAGTGCGTTGATGGAACCATGATATTTGTGAGTGCGTTGATGGAACCATGATATTTGTGAGTGCGTTGATGGAACCATTATATTTGTGAGTGTGTTGACGGAACCATGATATTTGTGAGTGTGTTGATGGAACCATGATATTTGTGAGTGCGTTGATGGAACCATGATATTTGTGAGTGTGTTGACGGAACCATGATATTTGTGAGTGTGTTGATGGAACCATGATATTTGTGAGTGGGTTGATGGAACCATGATATTTGTGAGTGTGTTGACGGAACCATGATATTTGTGAGTGTGTTGATGGAACCATGATATTTGTGAGTGTGTTGATGGAACCATGATATTTGTGAGTGCGTTGATGGAACCATGATATTTGTGAGTGTGTTGATGGAACCATGATATTTGTGAGTGTGTTGATGGAACCATGATATTTGTGAGTGCGTTGATGGAACCATGATATTTGTGAGTGCGTTGATGGAACCATGGTATTTGTGAGTGTGTTGATGGAACCATGATATTTGTGAGTGCGTTGATGGAACCATGATATTTGTGAGTGTGTTGATGGAACCATGATATTTGTGAGTGCGTTGATGGAACCATGATATTTGTGAGTGTGTTGATGGAACCATGATATTTGTGAGTGTGTTGATGGAACCATGATATTTGTGAGTGCGTTGATGGAACCATGATATTTGTGAGTGTGTTGATGGAACCATGATATTTGTGAGTGCGTTGATGGAACCATGATATTTGTGAGTGTGTTGATGGAACCATGATATTTGTGAGTAAGAAAGAGTTGTTTGACTCACTTTAATGATCCAATAAGAAAGAGTTGTTTGACTCACTTTAGTGATCCGATAAGAAAGAGTTGTTTGACTCACTTTAATGATCCAATAAGAAAGAGTTGTTTGACTCACTTTAGTGATCCGATAAGAAAGAGTTGTTTGACTCACTTTAATGATCCAATAAGAAAGAGATGTTTGACTCACTTTAATGATCCGATAAGAAAGAGTTGTTTGACTCACTTTAATGATCCGATAAGAAAGAGTTGTTTGACTCACTTTAATGATCCGATAAGAAAGAGATGTTTGACTCACTTTAGTGATCCGATAAGAAAGAGTTGTTTGACTCACTTTAATGATCCGATAAGAAAGAGATGTTTGACTCACTTTAGTGATCCGATAAGAAAGAGTTGTTTGACTCACTTTAATGATCCGATAAGAAAGAGTTGTTTGACTCACTTTAATGATCCGATAAGAAAGAGATGTTTGACTCACTTTAGTGATCCAATAAGAAAGAGTTGTTTGACTCACTTTAATGATCCGATAAGAAAGAGATGTTTGACTCACTTTAGTGATCCGATAAGAAAGAGTTGTTTGACTCACTTTAATGATCCGATAAGAAAGAGTTGTTTGACTCACTTTAATGATCCGATAAGAAAGAGATGTTTGACTCACTTTAGTGATCCGATAAGAAAGAGTTGTTTGACTCACTTTAATGATCCGATAAGAAAGAGATGTTTGACTCACTTTAGTGATCCGATAAGAAAGAGTTGTTTGACTCACTTTAATGATCCGATAAGAAAGAGTTGTTTGACTCACTTTAATGATCCGATAAGAAAGAGATGTTTGACTCACTTTAGTGATCCGATAAGAAAGAGTTGTTTGACTCACTTTAATGATCCGATAAGAAAGAGTTGTTTGACTCACTTTAATGATCCGATAAGAAAGAGTTGTTTGACTCACTTTAATGATCCGATAAGAAAGAGTTGTTTTGACTCACTTTAATGACTCGATAAGTGACACACTCTAATGACTCGACTCTCTTTACAGCACGAAGTTGTCGCCGCGACAGAGAAAGTGACCGTGCGGCTCAAAGACCTGGTTCGCTGGACGGTACCAGACTCCTCAGGATGGACTCACGGTCTCGAGGCAGAACCAATCAGAGCCTCCGAGCTCCAGGGTGTGGGAACCAATGGGAGGCGAGATCTGAGCTACAGGGAGACGACACACACCTGTGGACTCAACTTCAAGGACGTCCAGAAGGAGCGAGAGCAGCTCAGTGAGTCTTTTTGAATGAAGCCATTAGCTCAACGATGCAGATGTTTGACATGTTATCATTGACCTGATGGACGAATTGATAGATGGATGGATGGATGGATGAATAGATGAATAGATGGATGGATGGATGAATAGATGAATAGATGAATGGATGAATGGATGAATGGATGAATGGATGGATGATGGATGGATGGATGGATGAATAGATGAATAGATGAATGAATGGTTGGATGGTTGGATGGATGAATTGATGGATGGATGGATGGATGGATGGATGAATAGATGAATAGATGGATGGTTGGATGGATGAATTGATGGATGGTTGGATGGATGGATGGATGAATAGATGAATGGATGAATGGATGGATGGATGGATGAATAGATGGATGGATGGATGGATGGATGAATTGATGGATGGATGAATAGATGGATGGTTGGATGGATGACTTGATGGATGGATGGATGGATGGATGAATTGATGAATTGATGGATGGATGGATGGATGAATAGATGGATGAATTGATGGATGGATGGATGATGGATGAATAGATGAATAGATGAATAGATGGAGTATGTTTACTCCTGTGCTGAGTATCTTTACTCCTGTGCTGAGTTTGTTTACTCCTGTGCTGAGTTTGTTTACTCCTGTGCTGAGTATGTTTACTCCTGTGCTGAGTATCTTTACTCCTGTGCTGAGTTTGTTTACTCCTGTGCTGAGTTTGTTTACTCCTGTGCTGAGTATGTTTACTCCTGTGCTGAGTTTGTTTACTCCTGTGCTGAGTTTGTTTACTCCTGTGCTGAGTATGTTTACTCCTGTGCTGAGTATGTTTACTCCTGTGCTGAGTTTGTTTACTCCTGTGCTGAGTTTGTTTACTCCTGTGCTGAGTATGTTTACTCCTGTGCTGAGTTTGTTTACTCCTGTGCTGAGTATGTTTACTCCTGTGCTGAGTTTGTTTACTCCTGTGCTGAGTTTGTTTACTCCTGTGCTGAATATGTTTACTCCTGTGCTGAGTATGTTTACTCCTGTGCTGAGTTTGTTTACTCCTGTGCTGAGTATGTTTACTCCTGTGCTGAGTATGTTTACTCCTGTGCTGAGTTTGTTTACTCCTGTGCTGAGTATGTTTACTCCTGTGCTGAGTTTGTTTACTCCTGTGCTGAGTATGTTTACTCCTGTGCTGAGTTTGTTTACTCCTGTGCTGAGTATGTTTACTCCTGTGCTGAGTATGTTTACTCCTGTGCTGAGTTTGTTTACTCCTGTGCTGAGTATGTTTACTCCTGTGCTGAGTTTGTTTACTCCTGTGCTGAGTATGTTTACTCCTGTGCTGAGTTTGTTTACTCCTGTGCTGAGTATGTTTACTCCTGTGCTGAGTTTGTTTACTCCTGTGCTGAGTATGTTTACTCCTGTGCTGAGTTTGTTTACTCCTGTGCTGAGTTTGTTTACTCCTGTGCTGAATATGTTTACTCCTGTGCTGAGTATGTTTACTCCTGTGCTGAGTTTGTTTACTCCTGTGCTGAGTATGTTTACTCCTGTGCTGAGTATGTTTACTCCTGTGCTGAGTATGTTTACTCCTGTGCTGAGTTTGTTTACTCCTGTGCTGAGTATGTTTACTCCTGTGCTGAGTATGTTTACTCCTGTGCTGAGTATGTTTACTCCTGTGCTGAGTTTGTTTACTCCTGTGCTGAGTATGTTTACTCCTGTGCTGAGTATGTTTACTCCTGTGCTGAGTATGTTTACTCCTGTGCTGAGTTTGTTTACTCCTGTGCTGAGTATGTTTACTCCTGTGCTGAGTTTGTTTACTCCTGTGCTGAGTATGTTTACTCCTGTGCTGAGTATGTTTACTCCTGTGCTGAGTATGTTTACTCCTGTGCTGAGTATGTTTACTCCTGTGCTGAGTTTGTTTACTCCTGTGCTGAGTATGTTTACTCCTGTGCTGAATATGTTTCCTCCTGTGCTGAGTTTGTTTACTCCTGTGCTGAGTATGTTTACTCCTGTGCTGAGTATGTTTACTCCTGTGCTGAGTATGTTTACTCCTGTGCTGAATTTGACTCCTGTGCTGAGTTTGTTTACTCCTGTGCTGAGTATGTTTACTCCTGTGCTGAATATGTTTACTCCTGTGCTGAGTTTGTTTACTCCTGTGCTGAGTTTGTTTACTCCTGTGCTGAGTATGTTTACTCCTGTGCTGAGTTTGTTTACTCCTGTGCTGAGTATGTTTACTCCTGTGCTGAGTATGTTTACTCCTGTGCTGAGTTTGTTTACTCCTGTGCTGAGTTTGTTTACTCCTGTGCTGAGTATGTTTACTCCTGTGCTGAGTATGTTTACTCCTGTGCTGAATATGTTTACTCCTGTGCTGAGTATGTTTACTCCTGTGCTGAGTATGTTTACTCCTGTGCTGAGTTTGTTTACTCCTGTGCTGAGTATGTTTACTCCTGTGCTGAGTATGTTTACTCCTGTGCTGAATATGTTTACTCCTGTGCTGAGTATGTATATACAAACACATGACAACAACATCAAATAAACAATCATCTTGACATGTCACTCAAACAAACACATGACAACAACATCTTGACATGTCACTCAAACAAACACATGACAACAACATCAAATAAACAATCATCTTGACATGTCACTCAAACAAACACATGACAACAACATCTTGACATGTCACTCAAACAAACACATGACAACAACATCAAATAAACAATGATCAAATAGATGCTCTTGACTGTAGAATATAAACCACTTTGAATGGTTGTGTCGTCTCTGTTTGTTGCTTCACTTTTATCTCAGGTTTATTCTCTGACATTAAGTCTTTAAATCATTTACGTGAATTTACTGTGACTCTATCTTCTGTCTTCTGCTTCTTCTCATCTCCCTCAAGAAAAGACATGTCAGTGTCATGATGGTCTTCAATGATCCAAAAGTACATTAGAGAGTGAAGTTTTTCACATGAAAGTACCTTCATGTACTGTATAATAAAAGGCTAATATTGTGTAGAAGCAGCAAAACATTCTTTTGAGGATGTTCAGGTCGACTCCATTGTTCTCACGACAGAAATACTCGATCAGAACATGAGCTGTTGTTGAGGAAACTTTACTTCCTGTCGTCATCAAGAAACATCTTTAATGTCGTTACTTTATGTCGACCAAAGTATATGTACTTGATGTGTTTCAAGTGAACCAAGATTCTCTATAATAGTATAATAGTATAATACATGTTCTCATGAGTAACACTGATAGTATAATACATGTTCTCATGAGTAACACTGATAGTATAATACATGTTCTCATGAGTAACACTGATAGTATAATACATGTTCTCATGAGTAACACTGATAGTATAATACATGTTCTCATGAGTAACACTGATAGTATAATACATGTCCCATGAGTAACACTGATAGTATAATACATGTTCTCATGAGTAACACTGATAGTAGAATACATGTTCTCATGAGTAACACTGATAGTATAATACATGTTCTCATGAGTAACACTGATAGTATAATACATGTTCTCATGAGTAACACTGATAGTATAATACATGTTCTCATGAGTAACACTGATAGTATAATACATGTTCTCATGAGTAACACTGATAGTAGAATACATGTTCTCATGAGTAACACTGATAGTATAATACATGTTCTCATGAGTAACACTGATAGTATAATACATGTCCCATGAGTAACACTGATAGTATAATACATGTTCTCATGAGTAACACTGATAGTAGAATACATGTTCTCATGAGTAACACTGATAGTATAATACATGTTCTCATGAGTAACACCGATAGTATAATACATGTTCTCATGAGTAACACTGATAGTATAATACATGTTCTCATGAGTAACACTGATAGTATAATACATGTTCTCATGAGTAACACTGATAGTATAATACATGTTCTCATGAGTAACACTGATAGTATAATACATGTTCTCATGAGTAACACTGATAGTATAATACATGTTCTCATGAGTAACACTGATAGTATAATACATGTCCCATGAGTAACACTGATAGTATAATACATGTTCTCATGAGTAACACTGATAGTAGAATACATGTTCTCATGAGTAACACTGATAGTAGAATACATGTTCTCATGAGTAACACTGATAGTATAATACATGTTCTCATGAGTAACACTGATAGTAGAATACATGTTCTCATGAGTAACACTGATAGTATAATACATGTTCTCATGAGTAACACTGATAGTATAATACATGTTCTCATGAGTAACACTGATAGTATAATACATGTTCTCATGAGTAACACTGATAGTATAATACATGTTCTCATGAGTAACACTGATAGTAGAATACATGTTCTCATGAGTAACACTGATAGTAGAATACATGTTCTCATGAGTAACACTGATAGTATAATACATGTTCTCATGAGTAACACTGATAGTATAATACATGTTCTCATGAGTAACACTGATAGTATAATACATGTTCTCATGAGTAACACTGATAGTAGAATACATGTTCTCATGAGTAACACTGATAGTACATGTTGTAACGCCTCAGGTTTCATCAGTAACTTAAACTGCTTATTTATCTGAACATCTACTTCTTCTCGACGCTCCACTGAGATGCTTCGCGAGCAGAAGTTTACATTCGGCCTCTTCATCCCCAGAGAACTGGCCTCATTCTTTTTTTATCCATTTCTGTCTGCGGAAAATTGCTTTCTGGTGGCGAACAGTGAAGCGAGTGTTGCAGAGATGTGTCTGCTGAGGCACTTTCTCGTCCTCGGAGCAGGAAAATATAAGAAGATAGATCTTGTTCTCAAAAGTAGTTTCTGCTCGTTGTGCTAAACACATGAAGATCAGGTGATTCAGCAGATTGTATAGACGGACGCGACTCCTGACATCTGCAGTCATGAGCGCCGACGCTTCTGCTCGTGTGAGGATCCAGGCTTTTGTACAAACAGTTAGTCGGGAAGTGAGCGCGGAGGCGGAAGGAAAATATAGTCACGGCTCAAACGTCTCTATTTTTATCTGCATGATTCTTTTAAAGCGAGTCAATGAAGGCACATTTATTCTGCGCAGAGATGATCTCAGAGAACATGACCTTCATCCTGTGAGTGGATGTTATTATGTGCAGCGACACGTTCAAGATAACATTAACCTCGTGGTTCAAACCATTTTCTCTTTGAGTGTTTGTTTCTGGAGCTCGTGGAACATGAGACTGGAATGTTGCTGATGTTTGTTCGTGTGAAGCTTCTGACGTCATTTAGTTTCCTGTTCAGCAGGTGAACGTTCAGGTGATGTTTTGAAGGAGAGAAAAAGTCTGATGTTCATCTTCATGTTTGTGGAGACGTGAGGAACCAAAGAATGACATTTGTTTCTCGTCCCTAATAACCTTCGCTGCTGCGCATAATGTATGTTTTTGGGGGAAAATGCATCACATTAAAGTCTGTCCTTGAGCAGCTGTTCTGCTGCAGTGGTTTGTTGAAGGACGTGTTACTGTCAATAACAGCAAACACACACTCGTGGAATAATCCTTACCTTCCTTTGCATATTTGCTTGTATTTTCTGCTCTGTTGGCTTTTATTTTGAAAGTCCTCTGCGTAGATGCAGGACCAGACTGTTGCCATGAAGAGAAAAGATGATCAAAGTGAGAACAAAGAGTTGATTTAAATTCTGCCACAAATGTTTGGATTGAGAAAACATGATGTCATCGGTAACCGTGACAACACAGCAGACTGTAAAGTCCATGTTTGAAAGTGTTTTATTATCTTGTGTGTTTAGTTTGACATCAACCAGCAAATACAAGTGTGATGTTACAAGTTTATTGAAATAAAAACAACACAATGACATGACAGTGATAACAATAGTGCACTTGTATAATGGATTGTAATAAAAACACATTCAGACATTTGTCTCTAAAGAACTCGTGATGTCGTTTCCTGCTGATCTTTAGGTTCGATTCAATACAACCTTTGACCTCAAACGACCTTGATGAGACGGATTGTTGGTCCTAATGATAACACACAACAAAATGGCTCATGAGTTTTCAGATACATGTTGTGTTGTTGTAAGTGTAATGTTGTGTTGTTGTTAGAGTAATGTTGTGTTGTTACAAGAGTAGTGTTGTTACTAGTGTAATGTTGTGTTGTTGTTAGAGTAATGTTTTGTTGTCACAATAGTAGTGTTGTTACTAGAGTAATGTTGTTACTAGAGTAATGTTGTTACTAGAGTAATGTTGTTACTAGAGTAATGTTGTTACTAGAGTAATGTTGTTACCAGAGTAATGTTGTTACTAGAGTAATGTTGTTACCAGAGTAATGTTGTTACTAGAGTAATGTTGTGTTGTTACTAGAGTAATGTTGTTACTAGAGTAATGTTGTTACTAGAGTAATGTTGTTACTAGAGTAATGTTGTTACTAGAGTAATGTTGTTACTAGAGTAATGTTGTTACCAGAGTAATGTTGTTACTAGAGTAATGTTGTGTTGTTACTAGAGTAATGTTGTTACTAGAGTAATGTTGTGTTGTTACCAGAGTAATGTTGTTACTAGAGTAATGTTGTGTTGTTACCAGAGTAATGTTGTTACTAGAGTAATGTTGTGTTGTTACCAGAGTAATGTTGTTACTAGAGTAATGTTGTGTTGTTACTAGAGTAATGTTGTTACTAGAGTAATGTTGTGTTGTTACCAGAGTAATGTTGTTACTAGAGTAATGTGTTGTTACTAGAGTACTGGTGTGTTGTTACTAGAGTAATGTTTTTACTAGAGTAATGTTCTGTTGTTACTAGAGAAGTGTTGTTACTAGAGTAATGTTGTGTTGTTACTAGATTAATGTTTTGTTGTTACAAGAGTAGTGTTGTTACTAGAGTATTTTTTTGTTGTTAAAAGAGTAGTGTTGTTACTAGAGTAATGTTATGTTGTTACTATAGAAGTGTTATTACTAGAGTAATATTGTGTTGTTACTAGAGAAGTGTTTTTACTAGAGTAATGTTGTGTTGTTACTAGAGAAGTGTTGTTACTAGAGTAATGTTGTGTTGTTACTAGAGAACTGTTGTTACAAGAGTAGTGTTGTTACAAGAGAAGTGTTGTTACTAGAGTAATGTTGTGTTGTTAAAAGAGAAGTGTTGTTACTAGAGTAATGTTGTGTTGTTACTAGAGAAGTGTTGTTACTAGAGTAATGTTGTTACAAGAGTAGTGTTGTTACAAGAGAAGTGTTGTTACTAGAGTAATGTTGTGTTGTTAAAAGAGAAGTGTTGTTACTAGAGTAATGTTGTGTTGTTAAAAGAGAAGTGTTGTTACTAGAGTAATGTTGTGTTGTTACTAGAGAACTGTTGTTACAAGAGTAATGTTGTTACAAGAGTAGTGTTGTTACAAGAGAAGTGTTGTTACTAGAGTAATGTTGTGTTGTTAAAAGAGAAGTGTTGTTACTAGAGTAATGTTGTGTTGTTACTAGAGAAGTGTTGTTACTAGAGTAATGTTGTGTTGTTACAAGAGAAGTGTTGTTACTAGAGTAATGTTGTGTTGTTACAAGAGAAGTGTTGTTACTAGAGTAATGTTGTGTTGTTACAAGAGAAGTGTTGTTACTAGAGTAATGTTGTGGCTTCAGGTCAGACTGAACAACCTGCTTTAGTGTAAAAGACGCAGCATTTCTTCTCTTTCATGCGACAGAATGAATCACTGTTTTCTTACACAACTTCGTGGCTCCACCTCGTTCTTCTGCGCTGCAACATTCGCTCCTTTTTAGGTCATTTAATTGAGTCTGTTATTGATTAAAGCACTTTCTGCTGCTCTTTGTGTTTTTCTTTCCGTGTATGGTGTGTGTGTGTGTGTGTGTGTGTGTGTGTGTGTGTGTGTGTGTGTGTGTGGAGGGGGTTGATGGTGCAATGTTATCTTCTTCATTATGCTCACAGACTCACAAGCTGTTTCTCTTCACTCATGTTCTCGTGTCATTAATTCCTCTCTGACCAGGTCTGGCCTCGAGCCACAGGATTCTCCAGCGTTTGAGTCGAGTGTAAAAATCTATTAGTTTCCACTGATATTGTAGCAGCAGCAGCAGGAGAGACACCAGGGTTTTATTAAAGATTCATCGCTGCACTGAAATAACCTCCAAAGACATTTCTCTATAAAATAACCTTTCATTGCTTTTCACGTGTTGAAATATGTGAGTCATTAGTTCATTACATTAACATGAAGTCGTCACTTGAGTTTCTTTGAAATGTTCAGTTGAAATAATACACAATAATATACAAATACACAATAATATACAAATACACAATAATATACAAATACACAATAATATACAAATACACAATAATATACAATAATATACAAAAACACAACAATATACAAAAACACAATAATATACAAAAACACAACAATATACAAAAACACAATAATATACAAAAACACAATAATATACAAGAACACAATCATATACAAAAACACAATAATATACAAAAACACAATAATATGCAAGAACACAATAATATTCAAAAACACAATAATATACAAGAACACAATAATATACAAAAACACAATAATATACAAAAACACAATAATATACAAAAACACAATAATATGCAAGAACACAATAATATACAAAAACACAATAATATACAAGAACACAATAATATACAAAAACACAATAATATACAAAAACACAATAATATACAAAAACACAATAATATTCAAAAACACAATAATATTCAAGAACACAATAATATACAAGAACACAATAATATACAAAAACACAATAATATACAAAAACACAATAATATTCAAAAACACAATAATATTCAAGAACACAATAATATACAAAAACACAATAATATACAAGAACACAATAATATACAAAAACACAATAATATGCAAGAACACAATAATATACAAAAACACAATAATATGCAAGAACACAATAATATACAAAAACACAATAATATGCAAGAACACAATAATATACAAAAACACAATAATATGCAAGAACACAATAATATACAAAAACACAATAATATGCAAGAACACAATAATATACAAAAACACAATAATATGCAAGAACACAATAATATTCAAAAACACAATAATATGCAAGAACACAATAATATACAAAAACACAATAATATACAAGAACACAATAATATACAAATACACAATAATATACAAATACACAATAATATACAAATACACAATAATATACAAAAACACAATAATATACAAGAACACAATAATATACAAATACACAATAATATACAAAAACACAATAATATACAAAAACACAATAATATTCAAAAACACAATAATATACAAAAACACAATAATATACAAAAACACAATAATATACAAAAACACAATAATATAAAAAAACACAACAATATACAAGAACACAATAATATTCAAAAACACAATAATATGCAAGAACACAATAATATACAAAAACACAATAATATGCAAGAACACAATAATATACAAAAACACAATAATATGCAAGAACACAATAATATACAAAACCACAATAACATACAAAAACACAATAATATGCAAGAACACAATAATATACAAAAACACAATAACATACAAAAACACAATAATATGCAAGAACACAATAATATACAAAAACACAATAACATACAAAAACACAATAATATACAAAAACACAATAATATACAAAAACACAATAATATTCAAAAACACAATAATATACAAAAACACAATAATATACAAAAACACAATAATATTCAAAAACACAATAATATACAAAAACACAATAATATACAAAAACACAATAATATACAAAAACACAATAATATTCAAAAACACAATAATAT
Source organism: Callionymus lyra (assembly GCF_982586985.1). Classification (NCBI taxonomy): domain Eukaryota; kingdom Metazoa; phylum Chordata; class Actinopteri; order Syngnathiformes; family Callionymidae; genus Callionymus; species Callionymus lyra. The sequence continues at coordinate 3,882,524 of NC_141828.1, forward strand.
A
>NC_141828.1:3890024-3897524 GCF_982586985.1 Callionymus lyra
CTAAACTGAAGCTAAACTGACACTAAACTGAAGCTTAACTGAAGCTAAACGGAAGCTATACGGACGCTAAACGGACGCTACGTTACTGATGACGCGTCATGGAGCAGATATTGACGTAAATGTGTCGATGATAGTTTCAACGACTGGTTACAATCACAGTTAAAAAGTAGTCGAAGAAGCTGTTAGTGTGTAGCAGCAGAGACAGAGTACACTGTCCAAGGTAAGTGTACTGTGTTACAGTGTACTGTGAAGTGCCGTGTACGGTATTACAGTGTACTGTCTGATGATGATGAAGACGAAGATGATGATGATGATGATGACGATGATGAAGACGATGATGATGAAGATGAAGGTGATGAAGATGAAGATGATGACGATGATGAAGGTGAAGATGAAGGTGAAGGTGAAGATGAAGATGATGGTGATGGTGATGATGAAGCTGATGAAGACGATGAAGATGATGAAGATGAAGATGAAGATGATGATGACGATGAAGATGATGATGAAGATGATGATGATGATGAAGGTAAAGATGAAGATGAAGATGACGATGAAGATGATGAAGATGATGAAGATGATGAAGATGAAGATGATGAAGATGATGAAGATGAAGACGAAGACGATGAAGAAGATGAAGATGATGATGATGAAGATGATGAAGATGAAGACGAAGACGATGAAGAAGATGAAGATGATGAAGATGATGAAGATGAAGATGAAGATGAAGATGAAGATGATGATGACGATGAAGATGAAGATGATTAAGATGATGAAGATGAAGATGACGATGAAGATGATGAAGATGATGAAGATGATGACGATGAAGATGATGAAGATGATGAAGATGATGAAGATGAAGACGAAGACGATGAAGAAGATGAAGATGAAGATGATGATGATGAAGATGATGAAGATGAAGACGAAGACGATGAAGAAGATGAAGATGATGAAGATGAAGACGAAGACGATGAAGAAGATGAAGATGAAGATGATGATGATGATGATGATGATGATGAGAATGAAGATGAAGATGATGATGATGATGATGATGATGAAGATGACGATTAAGATAAAGCTGATGATGATGATGATGAAGGTAAAGATGAAGATGAAGATGACGATGAAGATGATGAAGATGATGAAGATGATGAAGATGATGAAGATGATGAAGATGAAGACGAAGACGATGAAGAAGATGAAGATGATGATGATGAAGATGATGAAGATGAAGACGAAGACGATGAAGAAGATGAAGATGATGATGATGAAGATGAAGATGAAGATGAAGATGATGATGACGATGAAGATGAAGATGATTAAGATGATGAAGATGAAGATGACGATGAAGATGATGAAGATGATGAAGATGATGAAGATGATGACGATGAAGATGATGAAGATGATGAAGATGATGAAGATGAAGATGAAGACGAAGACGATGAAGAAGATGAAGATGAAGATGATGATGATGAAGATGATGAAGATGAAGACGAAGACGATGAAGAAGATGAAGATGAAGATGATGAAGATGATGAAGATGAAGACGATGAAGATGAAGATGAAGATGATGATGATGATGATGATGATGATGATGAGAATGAAGATGAAGATGAAGATGATGATGATGAAGATGACGATTAAGATAAAGCTGATGATGATGATGATGAAGGTGAAGATGAAGATGAAGATGACGATGAAGATGATGAAGATGATGAAGATGATGAAGATGATGAAGATGAAGATCACAAAGGTCAAAACACATGTTGATTCTTCCAAGAATCAAAAGCACGACAATAATGGTTTATTTTCATTTATTAACGTTTACTTTAGTCGTCGCTCTGAGGTTTGAAAACTGTTTCATTAAAATGATGAAATTAAATCCATGAAAGTGCAGCAGAAACAGGTCGATATATTCTTCATGTTGGAGGTTCTTATCTCCTGGTTCTTATCTTCTGCTGACAGTTTGTGTCGTTGATTGATCAGAGCCTGATTGTGTTGTATCTCGACAAACGGTGTAATACGACCTGACTACACACCGGACTACACACCTGACTACACACCTGACTACACACCTGACTACACACCGGACTACACACCTGACTACACACCTGACTACACACCTGACTACACACCTGACTACACACCTGACTACACACCTGACTACACACCTGACTACACACCGGACTACACACCTGACTACACACCTGACTACACACCTGACTACACACCGGACTACACACCTGACTACACACCTGACTACACACCTGACTACACACCTGACTACACACCGGACTACACACCTGACTACACACCTGACTACACACCTGACTACACACCTGACTACACATCTGACTACACACCTGACTACACACCTGACTACACACCTGACTACACACCTGACTACACACCGGACTACACACCTGACTACACACCTGACTACACACCTGACTACACACCTGACTACACACCTGACTACACACCGGACTACACACCTGACTACACACCTGACTACACACCTGACTACACACCTGACTACACACCGGACTACACACCTGACTACACACCTGACTACACACCTGACTACACACCTGACTACACACCTGACTACACTACTGACTACATACCTGACTACACACCTGACTACACACCTGACTACACACCTGACTACACACCTGACTACACACCTGACTACACACCTGACTACACACTGGACTCTTGTGCTTCTAAAAGGTTGAAGAAAAACTCTTGAATGTTCAACGACTGCTTCACTGAAAATACTTGTAATGTTTAAACTGTCATTCATGAAGTCTGCGAACATGTTCTCTCGGTACTTCAAGTACTTGAAGTACTTACTTGAAGTACTTGAAGTACTTCATCTGGACCTGAAAACATGTTTCCTCCTCATGGACTCGTGTTTCTGCTCAGAAGTTGAGAAAGAATGTTCCTGGACGCTCCTGCTTCCTGTGACTCACTTCGAGCTGAAAGTGGTTTAAAAATACACACAAATCTTTGTAGGGACTCCAGCGTTTGAGGTGGTCGTCGTGACAACAGATGGCGGAAACATTTGCTTCTTCTTCTCATGTTGAAGGTTCATCCCTCGTTCATCTGGTTTCACTTCTTCAATCCCTTCCATCGTCGTCTTTCATTCATTAGAAGAACAAACACGACGTGTTTCCACTCATTTTAAACCTGACCTGAAACTTAAGACAAAAACCATCGAAGCCTCAAAGAAGAAACATTTCTATGAATAACTTTAATAACGAGCTTTGATTGAATCTTTTCTTTCACTTCTGAAGCTGAAGCTACATGTTTGGAGGAAACTTCTTCTTTTCATGTCCTTATCTTATCTTATCTTTCCAAACCAAGCATCTGTTCTCTTCAAAACTAAAATAAAATGCAGCGCTAATTGTCTATCAATTAAAAAAATGTAACAAAAATGTGAAAAATCTCATTTTCAGGTATAAAAACATTGATATATATATATATATATATATATATATATATATATATATATATATATATATATACAGTATATATATGTCGGCCGTAGATGAAAATGTTCCTTTTTATTGAACCATCATTTTTAAAAAGCAGGAGATTTAATCGTTTAAATCCAAATAAATTGAATAGAGTAGATCTGCACCATATTAGAAATAAGTGCGATATTCAATATTAATGCGATATATTTTTCTTTCACCTAAAAATGTAGCCGCGAGTATTTCTGCGCTTCGGTGTCGACATGATGGTAGAAAAATATCTCTTCTAACGCTCAGTCTAGCCGGCGCGTCGCGATATCATCAAATCAATAATAAATCCTTGTACACGCACACATAACACCTTATAAATGATGCTAACAACTTAGCTCGTTAGCATACGGTGAAGACGCACACATAACACTTTATAAATGACGCTAACAACTTAACTCGTTAGCATACGGTGAAGACGCACACATAACACTTTATAAATGACGCTAACAACTTAGCTCGTTAGCATACGGTGAAGACGCACACATAACACTTTATAAATGACGCTAACAACTTAACTCGTTAGCATGAGGTGAAGACGCACACATAACACTTTATAAATGACGCTAACAACTTAGCTCGTTAGCATACGGTGAAGACGGACACATAACACTTTATAAATGACGCTAACAACTTAGCTCGTTAGCATACGGTGAAGACGGACACATAACACTTTATAAATGATGCTAACAACTTAGCTCGTTAGCATACGGTGAAGACGGACACATAACACTTTATAAATGACGCTAACAACTTAACTCGTTAGCATACGGTGAAGACGCACACATAACACTTTATAAATGACGCTAACAACTTAGCTCGTTAGCATACGGTGAAGACGCACACATAACACTTTATAAATGACGCTAACAACTTAGCTCGTTAGCATACGGTGAAGACGCACACATAACACTTTATAAATGACGCTAACAACTTAGCTCGTTAGCATACGGTGAAGACGCACACATAACACTTTATAAATGACGCTAACAACTTAGCTCGTTAGCATACGGTGAAGACGCACACATAACACTTTATAAATGACGCTAACAACTTAGCTCGTTAGCATACGGTGAAGACGGACACATAACACTTTATAAATGACGCTAACAACTTAGCTCGTTAGCATACGGTGAAGACGCACACATAACACTTTATAAATTACGCTAACAACTTAGCTCGTTAGCATACGGTGAAGACGCACACATAACACTTTATAAATGACGCTAACAACTTAGCTCGTTAGCATACGGTGAAGACGCACACATAACACTTTATAAATGACGCTAACAACTTAGCTCGTTAGCATACGGTGAAGACGCACACATAACACTTTATAAATGACGCTAACAACTTAGCTCGTTAGCATACGGTGAAGACGGACAAGATGCGTCGTCATAGCAACCGAGCCTAACAAGCCGCACAGTTCACAGACGGACGGAGACGTGAACAACAGCGAGACATAGAAGTACAAACTGACAACTTTACAGAACGTGACACTGATTGATCGAAGTGTGTATTTAAGAAATGATTGATTTAAACAATAAAACATTATAAGTTTCACATGTTTTCGAAGTATATCACACGTGTCAATATCACAATATAGATTTGTTTTCGATATATCGTGCAGCCCTAGTATCGTCCAACAGACAAATTCAATTTCTCACCAAAATGTCCTTAATTTGAATTAAATTCCAGGTTTGTTATTTAATTGTTCTTTACGTAGTATTTCTTTATTAGGGTTTAACTTAACTAACCTGTTTAACTACTAGTTTATAAATGATCTCAAATCGTGCGAGGGCTCGCTTGCTTGAGGCCTTGGCTCTTGCAATGGTCTGTGGTGTTAGAAAAAGAACAGTGTCTTTGTAATAGCAGGTGTAATACTTCTCTTGTGAAGAGTAATAGTTCAAAGGTCACAGTAAGTCAAGGACTATCTGACGACCTCTAGGTCCCTCAGGAGGTCGTCGTGAATAAAGTGAAACACAAGAGACAGAAATGATAAATAAATAAAGTGTATTTTATTATAAATAGAACTCAATGACATACAATAATAAAACAAAACAAACAACAGTCTCTGGTCTTCAGTAAATAGAAAAGAAATCAGTTCTTTTGTTGTCCGTAGAGAGGATGAGGTTCTTCGGTTCTTGATTCAAAGAAGGATCCGGTTCAGGTTCAGGTTCAGGTTCAGGTTCAGGTTCAGGTTCAGGTTCAGGTTCAGGTTCAGGTTCAGGTTCAGGTTCAGGTTCAGGTTCAGGTTCAGGTTCAGGTTCACTTCGTTCACTTCATGGCAACAACTGAGCGCCGAGTTTGGATGGTTTTGGTTGTAATCGCACAAAGTTACACTTTTGTGAGTTTGTGTCTTCAGCGAAGCTCAGTTCAGTTTTATTAGAGCGCCACCTGTGGCAGGAAGAATCACTGCACAGTGGGACTGGGCGGAGGAATGTTGTGAAGCTGAACTACACAACATATATACATATATATTTAAAAATATATGTTTACGTTGGTTTTAAGTCTAAGAGCGACAAGAAAGAATATTTGGATTAGAAGTAGTTTCACTGTGTGTAGTAGTTACACTGTGTGTAGTAGTTACACTGTGTGTAGTAGTTACACTGTGTGTAGTAGTTACACTGTGTGTAGTAGTTTCACTGTGTGTAGTAGTTACACTGTGTGTAGTAGTTACACTGTGTGTAGTAGTTTCACTGTGTGTAGTAGTTACACTGTGTGTAGTAGTTTCACTGTGTGTAGTAGTTTCACTGTGTGTAGTAGTTACACTGTGTGTAGTAGTTACACTGTGTGTAGTAGTTTCACTGTGTGTAGTAGTTTCACTGTGTGTAGTAGTTACACTGTGTGTAGTAGTTTCACTGTGTGTAGTAGTTTCACTGTGTGTAGTAGTTACACTGTGTGTAGTAGTTTCACTGTGTGTAGTAGTTACACTGTGTGTAGTAGTTTCACTGTGTGTAGTAGTTACACTGTGTGTAGTAGTTTCACTGTGTGTAGTAGTTACACTGTGTGTAGTAGGTACACTGTGTGTAGTAGTTACACTGTGTGTAGTAGTTTCACTGTGTGTAGTAGTTTCACTGTGTGTAGTAGTTACACTGTGTGTAGTAGTTACACTGTGTGTAGTAGTTACACTGTGTGTAGTAGTTTCACTGTGTGTAGTAGTTACACTGTGTGTAGTAGTTACACTGTGTGTAGTAGTTACACTGTGTGTAGTAGTTTCACTGTGTGTAGTAGTTACACTGTGTGTAGTAGTTACACTGTGTGTAGTAGTTTTACTGTGTGTAGTAGTTTCACTGTGTGTAGTAGTTTCACTGTGTGTAGTAGTTACACTGTGTGTAGTAGTTACACTGTGTGTAGTAGTTTCACTGTGTGTAGTTGTTACACTGTGTGTAGTAGTTACACTGTGTGTAGTAGTTTCACTGTGTGTAGTAGTTTCACTGTGTGTAGTAGTTACACTGTGTGTAGTAGTTTCACTGTGTGTAGTAGTTACACTGTGTGTAGTAGTTTCACTGTGTGTAGTAGTTACACTGTGTGTAGTAGTTACACTGTGTGTAGTAGTTTCACTGTGTGTAGTAGTTACACTGTGTGTAGTAGTTACACTGTGTGTAGTAGTTTCACTGTGTGTAGTAGTTTCACTGTGTGTAGTAGTTTTACTGTGTGTAGTAGTTACACTGTGTGTAGTAGTTACACTGTGTGTAGTAGTTACACTGTGTGTAGTAGTTTCACTGTGTGTAGTAGTTACACTGTGTGTAGTAGTTACACTGTGTGTAGTAGTTTCACTGTGTGTAGTAGTTACACTGTGTGTAGTAGTTACACTGTGTGTATTAGTTACACTGTGTGTAGTAGTTTTACTGTGTGTAGTAGTTTCACTGTGTGTAGTAGTTTCACTGTAAGTAAGTAAGTAAGTAATATATATTTATATAGCGCTTTTCGAGACCAGGGTCACAAAGCGCTTTAACAATCAAAACAATACTCA
>NC_141828.1:3902524-3910024 GCF_982586985.1 Callionymus lyra
ATTTTCTGATAACATTTTTTTATTAAATCACGTGATCGACTCGCGACAGCTTCGCGATCGACGTATTCTGCCCTGGTTTAGATCATGTGACCACAGATTCATGCCGACCCTCTTTGACCTTTCACCTCCTTCATCATCAACTCGTGTGGTTTTCGACTGAAGCACGGAATAAAATCAATAAATATAAAAACAAATGAGATTGAAAAAGATATAAACCACAGAAAAGTTTTGTTTTCATCTCTCGTTTCTTCTCAGCTCCAAACCTGAAGGGACGACCTCGCAAGAAGAAGCTGTCAATCTCCCAGAGGAGGGACTCTCAGGGTCAGTCTCAAGGTCAGGGGTCATCAGGGTCAGTGGCTGCCCTCGACCCCTCGGAGAGCAAGAGTCTGAAGGTGAAGATGATGCTTGTTACTGAAGTTCTGATGCTCTCTGACGTCATGATGATGTCACACATTTGAAGTCTGAGGTCATGATGATGTCACACATTTGAAGCCTGAGGTCATGATGATGTCACACATTTGAAGTCTGAGGTCATGATGATGTCACACATTTGAAGTCTGAGGTCATGATGATGTCACACATTTGAAGTCTGAGGTCATGATGATGTCACACATTTGAAGCCTGAGGTCATGATGATGTCACACATTTGAAGTCTCAGGTCATGATGATGTCACACATTTGAAGTCTGAGGTCATGATGATGTCACACATTTGAAGTCTGAGGTCATGATGATGTCACACATTGAAGTCTGAGGTCATGATGATGTCACACATTTGAAGTCTGACGTCATGATGATGTCACACATTGAAGTCTGAGGTCATGATGATGTCACACATTTGAAGTCTGAGGTCATGATGATGTCACACATTGAAGTCTGAGGTCATGATGATGTCACACATTGAAGTCTGACGTCATGATGATGTCACACATTGAAGTCTGACGTCATGATGATGTCACACATTTGAAGTCTGAGGTCATGATGATGTCACACATTTGAAGTCTGAGGTCATGATGATGTCACACATTTGAAGTCTGAGGTCATGATGATGTCACACATTTGAAGTCTGAGGTCATGATGATGTCACACATTGAAGTCTGAGGTCATGATGATGTCACACATTTGAAGTCTGAGGTCATGATGATGTCACACATTTGAAGTCTGAGGTCATGATGATGTCACACATTTGAAGTCTGAGGTCATGATGATGTCACACATTTGAAGTCTGAGGTCATGATGATGTCACACATTTGAAGTCTGAGGTCATGATGATGTCACACATTTGAAGTCTGAGGTCATGATGATGTCACACATTTGAAGTCTGAGGTCATGATGATGTCACACATTGAAGTCTGAGGTCATGATGATGTCACACATTTGAAGTCTGAGGTCATGATGATGTCACACATTTGAAGTCTGACGTCATGATGATGTCACACATTTGAAGTCTGAGGTCATGATGATGTCACACATTTGAAGTCTGACGTCATGATGATGTCACACATTTGAAGCCTGAGGTCATGATGATGTCACACATTTGAAGTCTGACGTCATGATGATGTCACACATTGAAGTCTGAGGTCATGATGATGTCACACATTTGAAGTCTGACGTCATGATGATGTCACACATTTGAAGTCTGACGTCATGATGATGTCACACATTTGAAGTCTGACGTCATGATGATGTCACACATTTGAAGCCTGAGGTCATGATGATGTCACACATTTGAAGTCTGAGGTCATGATGATGTCACACATTGAAGTCTGACGTCATGATGATGTCACACATTGAAGTCTGACGTCATGATGATGTCACACATTGAAGTCTGAGGTCATGATGATGTCACACATTGAAGTCTGAGGTCATGATGATGTCACACATTTGAAGTCTGAGGTCATGATGATGTCACACATTTGAAGTCTGAGGTCATGATGATGTCACACATTTGAAGTCTGAGGTCATGATGATGTCACACATTTGAAGTCTGAGGTCATGATGATGTCACACATTGAAGTCTGAGGTCATGATGATGTCACACATTGAAGTCTGACGTCATGATGATGTCACACATTTGAAGTCTGACGTCATGATGATGTCACACATTTGAAGTCTGACGTCATGATGATGTCACACATTTGAAGTCTGACGTCATGATGATGTCACACATTTGAAGTCTGACGTCATGATGATGTCACACATTTGAAGTCTGAGGTCATGATGATGTCACACATTTGAAGTCTGAGGTCATGATGATGTCACACATTTGAAGTCTGAGGTCATGATGATGTCACACATTTGAAGTCTGACGTCATGATGATGTCACACATTTGAAGTCTGAGGTCATGATGATGTCACACATTTGAAGTCTGAGGTCATGATGATGTCACACATTTGAAGTCTGAGGTCATGATGATGTCACACATTGAAGTCTGAGGTCATGATGATGTCACACATTGAAGTCTGACGTCATGATGATGTCACACATTGAAGTCTCAGGTCATGATGATGTCACACATTTGAAGTCTGAGGTCATGATGATGTCACACATTTGAAGTCTGAGGTCATGATGATGTCACACATTTGAAGTCTGAGGTCATGATGATGTCACACATTTGAAGTCTGAGGTCATGATGATGTCACACATTGAAGTCTGAGGTCATGATGATGTCACACATTTGAAGTCTGAGGTCATGATGATGTCACACATTTGAAGTCTGAGGTCATGATGATGTCACACATTGAAGTCTGAGGTCATGATGATGTCACACATTTGAAGTCTGAGGTCATGATGATGTCACACATTTGAAGTCTGAGGTCATGATGATGTCACACATTGAAGTCTGAGGTCATGATGATGTCACACATTGAAGTCTGACGTCATGATGATGTCACACATTTGAAGTCTGAGGTCATGATGATGTCACACATTGAAGTCTGACGTCATGATGATGTCACACATTTGAAGTCTGAGGTCATGATGATGTCACACATTGAAGTCTGAGGTCATGATGATGTCACACATTGAAGTCTGACGTCATGATGATGTCACACATTTGAAGTCTGAGGTCATGATGATGTCACACATTTGAAGTCTGAGGTCATGATGATGTCACACATTGAAGTCTGAGGTCATGATGATGTCACACATTGAAGTCTGACGTCATGATGATGTCACACATTTGAAGTCTGAGGTCATGATGATGTCACACATTGAAGTCTGAGGTCATGATGATGTCACACATTTGAAGTCTGACGTCATGATGATGTCACACATTTGAAGTCTGACGTCATGATGATGTCACACATTTGAAGTCTGACGTCATGATGATGTCACACATTTGAAGTCTGACGTCATGATGATGTCACACATTTGAAGTCTGAGGTCATGATGATGTCACACATTTGAAGTCTGACGTCATGATGATGTCACACATTTGAAGTCTGACGTCATGATGATGTCACACATTGAAGTCTGAGGTCATGATGATGTCACACATTTGAAGTCTGAGGTCATGATGATGTCACACATTTGAAGTCTGAGGTCATGATGATGTCACACATTTGAAGTCTGAGGTCATGATGATGTCACACATTTGAAGTCTGAGGTCATGATGATGTCACACATTGAAGTCTGAGGTCATGATGATGTCACACATTTGAAGTCTGACGTCATGATGATGTCACACATTTGAAGTCTGAGGTCATGATGATGTCACACATTTGAAGTCTGACGTCATGATGATGTCACACATTTGAAGTCTGAGGTCATGATGATGTCACACATTTGAAGTCTGAGGTCATGATGATGTCACACATTTGAAGTCTCAGGTCATGATGATGTCACACATTTGAAGTCTGAGGTCATGATGATGTCACACATTTGAAGCCTGAGGTCATGATGATGTCACACATTTGAAGTCTGAGGTCATGATGATGTCACACATTTGAAGTCTGAGGTCATGATGATGTCACACATTTGAAGTCTGACGTCATGATGATGTCACACATTTGAAGTCTGACGTCATGATGATGTCACACATTTGAAGTCTGAGGTCATGATGATGTCACACATTTGAAGTCTGAGGTCATGATGATGTCACACATTTGAAGTCTGAGGTCATGATGATGTCACACATTTGAAGTCTGAGGTCATGATGATGTCACACATTTGAAGTCTGACGTCATGATGATGTCACACATTTGAAGTCTGACGTCATGATGATGTCACACATTGAAGTCTGAGGTCATGATGATGTCACACATTTGAAGTCTGACGTCATGATGATGTCACACATTTGAAGTCTGAGGTCATGATGATGTCACACATTTGAAGCCTGAGGTCATGATGATGTCACACATTTGAAGTCTGACGTCATGATGATGTCACACATTGAAGTCTGACGTCATGATGATGTCACACATTGAAGTCTCAGGTCATGATGATGTCACACATTTGAAGTCTGAGGTCATGATGATGTCACACATTTGATGTCACACTCAATATAAACAACAATAAAGCTAGTAATAAGAATAACAACAAAAACAATAATAACAATATTATAATAAAAACAGTTTTAACAACAACAACAACAATAATAACAATATTAATAATAATAACAACAATAATAATAATAATATCAACAATAATAACAATAGTAATAAGAATAACAACAACAATAGTAATAAGAATAACAACAATAGTAATAATAACAACAACATCAATAACAATAGTAATAATAATAACAATAACAATAGTAATAATAATAACAACAAACTAATAACAAAGAAATAACAAAAACAATAATAATAACAAAAGTAATAATAACAACAACGACAATAATAACAATAGTAATAATAACAACAACAATAGTAATAATAATAACAACAAAAACAATAATAACAAAAATAATAACAAAGTAATAACAACAACAATAATAATAACAAAAGTAATAATAACAACAACGACAATAATAACAATAGTAATAAGAATAACAACAACAATAATAATAACAAAGTAATAACAACAACAATAATAATAACAAAAGTAATAATAACAACAACGACAATAATAACAATAGTAATAATAACAACAACTATACTAATGATTGATCAGAGCTTCTGTAGAAATAAGTTAATTTCAGTGAAAAACTTCCAGTATTGTTTCCAGTGAAAGATATATTTCCACTCAAAGCTCTCCCTGAGCCAGGATCTGATAACCTTGGATTGAGATCAATATCAGCGATTCTCTCCTGAAGCTGGACTCAAACTAATCTTCTCTTCATCTGACCAGAGAAGCTCAAAGATGATCAATGCTCGGAACATCTGTCTCGTCGTATTTCATCCCAGACGTCCTGGAAACTTTGAATGAAATTCCGAAAATTCCTCCAGGTCAAGAGCGGCTGCAAAGCTCCAGCCAACGGGAAGATCAGCTCCAGACACAAAAAGTGCTGCAGCGAGGAGAAGGAGGGAGAGCAGGAGAAGGAGGAGAGGAGAGAGGAGGAGACGGAGGAGAAGAGAGAGGAGGAGGGTTCGGACGAGAGCAGAGAGGAGGAGCAGACGTTCCTCATGGAGCTTTACAAGTACATGAAGGAGAGAGACACGCCCATCGAGAGGATCCCCTTCCTGGGCTTCAAGCAGAGTGAGTTCCTTCTTCTAGTGTGTTGTGTTGCTGTGTTACTGTGTTACTGTGTTGTGTTGCTGTGTTACTGTGTTACTGTGTTGTGTTGCTGTGTTACTGTGTTACTGTGTTGTGTTGCTGTGTTGTGTGGCTGTGTTGCTGTGTTGTGTGGCTGTGTTGTGTGGCTGTGTTGCTGTGTTACTGTGTTACTGTGTTGTGTTGCTGTGTTGTGTGGCTGTGTTGCTGTGTTGTCTTGCTGTGTTGTGTGGCTGTGTTGCTGTGTTGTGTTGCTGTGTTACTGTGTTACTGTGTTGTGTTGCTGTGTTGTGTGGCTGTGTTGCTGTGTTGTGTTGCTGTGTTGTGTGGCTGTGTTGCTGTGTTGCTGTGTTGTGTGGCTGTGTTGCGTCGCTGTGTTGCTGTGTTGCGTCGCTGTGTTGCTGTGTTGTGTGGCTGTGTTGTGTGGCTGTGTTGCGTCGCTGTGTTGCTGTGTTGTGTTGCTGTGTTGTGTGGCTGTGTTGCGTCGCTGTGTTGCTGTGTTGCTGTGTTGTGTTGCTGTGTTGCGTCGCTCTGTTGCTGTGTTGCTGTGTTGTGTGGCTGTGTTGCTGTGTTGTGTTGCTGGGTTGCGTCGCTGTGATGTGTTGCTGTGTTGTGTTGCTGTGTTGCTGTGTTGCGTCGCTGTGTTGCTGTGTTGTGTTGCTGTGTTGTGTGGCTGTGTTGCTGTGTTGTGTGGCTGTGTTGCTGTGTTGCGTCGCTGTGTTGCTGTGTTGCTGTGTTGTGTAGCTGTGTTGCTGTGTTATGTTGCTGTGTTGTGTTGCGTTGCGTTGCTGTGTTGTGTTGCTGTGTTGTGTTGCTGTGTTGTGTTGCGTTGCTGTGTTGTGTTGCTGTGTTGTGTTGCTGTGTTGTGTTGCGTTGCTGTGTTGTGTTGCTGTGTTGCGTTGCTGTGTTGTGTTGCTGTGTTGTGTTGCTGTGTTGTGTTGCGTTGCTGTGTTGTGTTGCTGTGTTGTGTTGCTGTGTTGTGTTGCGTTGCTGTGTTGTGTTGCTGTGTTGCGTTGCTGTGTTGTGTTGCTGTGTTGTGTTGCTGTGTTGTGTTGCGTTGCTGTGTTGTGTTGCTGTGTTGCGTTGCTGTGTTGTGTTGCTGTGTTGCGTTGCTGTGTTGTGTTGCTGTGTTGTGTTGCTGTGTTGTGTTGCGTTGCTGTGTTGCGTTGCTGTGTTGTGTTGCTGTGTTGTGTTGCTCTTCTATTGTTGTAAACCTGCTGCTTAAACAGTCACACGATCAACACAATGAGCAGCAAAGATGGAAAAAGGAAAAGAAAATGAATTTCTTTGTTATTCTGATCGTCGATGAAAATCAATTCTGTCAGAAGCGAGAAAATGTCATTTTGACGAAAGCGAGGCTTTGAGACGCAAATTAAATTGTGATGATTTTCTGCAGCTTATTTATAGACTCGTGTGGATGTTAACTGATGTTAACTGATGTTAACTGATGTTAACAGATGTTAACTGATGTTAACTGATGTTAACTGATGTTAACAGATGTTAACTGATGTTAACTGATGTTAACTGATGTTAACAGATGTTAACTGATGTTAACTGATGTTAACAGATGTTAACTGATGTTAACTGATGTTAACAGATGTTAACAGATGTTAACTGATGTTAACTGATGTTAACTGATGTTAACTGATGTTAACTGATGTTAACAGATGTTAACAGATGTTAACTGATGTTAACTGATGTTAACTGATGTTAACAGATGTTAACTGATGTTAACTGATGTTAACTGATGTTAACAGATGTTAACTGATGTTAACTGATGTTAACTGATGTTAACAGATGACTCATTATGACTCTCTGTATGACTCATTATGATTCTCTGTATGAC